>NC_091950.1:335638037-335845988 GCF_031021105.1 Erythrolamprus reginae | reverse complement strand
TGCATCCAGCCCGCCCACTATCTGTGACTGGTCCACGGAGGTCCGGGTCTGCTCCAGTGCGAGGATGAAAGAGCTCACCACGTCTGCCAGGACTCCTCCGGTTCCTGCTTTCCTGATGAATCATGAGGAAAGCAGGAACCGGAGGAGTCCCAGCAGATGCCTTGAGCTCTTTCATTCTCACACTGGAGTGGACCCCGACCTCCTACTGAGAGCAGACCAGCACAGAAACCAGGCAAACACTCCAGCGCAGTAACTGTGGTGCACCGTGTTGCCGTAAAGCAAACAATTAGGGGTCTGTAGAGTGGGTCTGGGTGTTTAGGTCAGGCCAGGGTCTGGGTCTTTACAGTATTGGGTAGAACTGAGTTAATTATATTAGTCCAGCCCTCTAAAACCATCCCAATTTCTCATGCGGCCCCATGGCAAAATTATTGCCCACCCCTGCTCTGAGTAGTTTACAGAGTCGGCATATTGCTCCCAACAATCTTTTGTTTTGTGTTTGTGAATCAAATATGTGTTATTTTAGTCAGCAGTTCTTAAAAAGCATTCTTTAGGGACAAACACCCCCCCCCCATAATTACTCAGTTATGCATCAAGATACTTCAGTATATTAACATTTTAGCCTCAGTAGGTTAACCAAAGAAAATAGAATTCATTTATTGGATTTATATCTCATGTTTCCTTCGAAGTGCATATATTGGCTCTCTCTTCTAATTTTCCCTTACAACAGTGTACGTTGGACTGTGAGAACAATTAGCCGAAGGTCTGCAGTGAGCGTTCAGAATTGACATGAATGTGGGTCTCCAGAGTGCTAGTCCTACATCTTAACCAGTTCACACTGGTTGTCCCTTAATATTCTAGGTCTGTGTTTCTCAATCTTGCCAAATTGAAGATGCATGGATTTAAACTCCCAGAATTCCCTAGCCAGCAGATTTATTTATTTTTTAGGGGTGGTAAATTCTAGAAATCCTGTATGGAGAATTCTGACAATTAAAGCTTGCACATCTTCAAGTTTCCAAGGTTGAGGAACTCTTTTTATATATCAGTCTTATCAGGGGTGGGTTCTAACTTACCTCGCCCACCAGTTCACTTCCTCCTGCACCGTGGGGTAAATATTGTACTGTATTGCCTTCTTTCTTTCTTTCTTTCTTCTTCTTTCTTTCTTTCTTTCTTTCTTTCTTTCTCTCTCTCTGTCTTTCTATCTTCATGCACAGTATAGGTGCCTGTATGTGTACATGTGTATATATTAGTTTATGTAAAGAAAAGAGTCTCAAATGTGTTTCTTCAAGACAAGGTTAAGCATTTGCGTCAGAGCCAAATGGAAATGTTGGCTCCATCAGTTAAAAGTTCAGACAACGTGCAGTATTTCCAGTAAAACTGCAGGCGTGGCTACATGGTAATGGGGGAGTAAAGGAGGGGAGGCAGGAACCGAAGCAGGAAGTGTGCATATGCAGTGCCCAAAACCAAGATTTTGCACATGCGCAACAGCCAAAAACAAGATGGCAGCATCCACAGACTGGCACTGACAACCATCTCTGTGATGTCATCACGGGTTTACTAATGGTTCTAAAGAACGAGTTAGAACTGATGGGAACCCACCTGTGTCTTGCCCTATCTGGCACCCAACTAGGTATGGTTGGGATTGCAGTTCCTTGAATTATTGGCTCGTGTCACCTTTGTCTAAGGGCTCTGGAAACTGGAAGGAGAGGATCTATCTATCTATCTATCTATCTATCTATCTATCTATCTATCTATCTATCTATCTATCTATCTATCTATCTATCTATCTATTATCTTTTATTTGGATTTATCTGCTGCCCAACTCCAATAGGATTCTTATACAATAGGATTGTACAAGATCAGATCATGCGATCTAAGTCAAATAAAAAGGAAGTAAATGTAAAAAAACTTTGCCACATGGTGGCAGTCAGTATCTTTAACAGAATAATAAACTCTAGGCAGATGTATCGTTTAGAAGGTCATAAGGATAAGAGCAAGAAAAAATAGACAGCGTTTATTTCATCTTCCTAGTTTATATTTTATTGATTTATTTTTCATGTTAGACACCAGTTGGCAAGTAGTCTAAACAGAACATTAAATAGTATTAAAAATTGTGTTTGAGATATGGTTATAAGCTATAGATCTCAGCTGATTTAGAATTGCTAATCTGAAAATTGCAATAGTTAATATAAGACACAGCCATTTTAACAGACTAATTAGTCAAGCAATCTCTTTCAATTACATTCACAAAATTCTGTGATTCTTAATTTCATATGCAGTGTAAATGGGATGTCATAGAATACAATTCTATGTATGCTTACTCATAAATCCCATTCTTTTCACTGGTACTTTATAGTCTTTAAAATATTTCTCTAAAATTGCCATAATTAAAACTTCACTTTTGCTGTCAATGGAGCTGTGCTGATTCTTCCACAATTTGAGTTCAATATATTAGCTATGCTGACAATTCACATAATTTTACCAGAGCCGAATTTGGGTTGATTTCTATGTTAGGTATCTTAATTTTCAAACAAACATTTGAAGAGAAGAGAACTTAACAGCAACTGAAAAACTATGATTTTGCCAGCCTATTTTAATTTTGAAAAATATAGTTTGAAGCAATTCTAGATTGCTCTATGTTGAGTCTGAACCAGGGGTGGGTTCCAACTTACCTCATTGCTGGTTCACTTCCTCCCACTCTGCGCATGTGCAGTGCAAAAAACTCTGGGGGGGGGGAAACAACGACCATGGACGATAACAAAATGGCGACGCAGGCACAATGACAGAAACTAAATATAAAGATGGTGGCACCCACAGACTGGTACCAACCGATCTGGTTGGGTGACATCATCGTGACATCACCAGTAGGTCGCTACTGGTTCGAGCAAGCTGGTCTGAACTGGGAGGAACTCAGCCCTGGTTTGAACCCAAAGGCCTGTATGATTTATGGGTCTGTTTCTATTTTACCTTGAAGCCCCTCATTTATTATTCTTATTATTCTTATTATTCTTATTCTTATTCTTATTATTAATTAGATTTGTATGCCGCCCCTCTCCGTAGACTCAAGGCGGCTTAATCCCAAAGGCATAAGATAGAAGGGTTTTTAAAAAATATGTCCTACCTCAACAAAATGTTCTATCTTTGCTAAGCATCTATACAACCTTCAAATATTGATCAAACTATGGAACTATTGTTTAAGTTGTTATCGAGTGTAACAGGAGTCATATGCAGTGACATAGTAGGATGTCGTCAGTCAGTTGTTGGCACATTCGTAGGAGGAATTTCAACTCACTTATATTTCCCTTCCAGACTTAATCAATTGGAATCAGGTTTTTCCTGAATCTGTGGGGAGCCCCCAGCTAATATAGTCAGTCTCTGTTGTTGTTTTTTCATAGATTTGGTGGGTGGTCTGGGTGGATGAATGGGAATCAAGATGGCAGCTTTGATCTCATGGTTGCATCCTATCATATTAACATAATTGAATGTATTTGACTCATAAGTCTTGACTTCAAGGCTTATAAATCGAAGTCAAGTCAATATCTCGACTTTTCTTTATCATCCCATCCCTGCAGATACTCCAAATTGTTATTAATCATATAATTTTGAATTATTTCTTTCTTTCTTTCTTTATTGGATTTGTATGCCGCCCCTCTCCGTAGACTCGGGGCGGTTAACAACAGTAATAGAAACAGCATATAACAATCCAATATTAAAGCAGTTAAAAACCCTTATTATAAAACCAAACATACATACAGAGATACCATGCATAAAATTGTAAAGGCCTAGGGGGGAAAAGTATCTCAGTTCCCCCATGCCTGGCGGCAGAGGTGGGTTTTAAGAAGCTTATGAAAGGCAAGGAGGGTGGGGGCAATTCTAATCTCCGGGGGGAGTTGGTTCCAGAGGGCCGGGGCTGCCACAGAGAAGGCTCTTCTCCTGGGTCCCGCCAAGCAACATTGTTTAGTTGACGGGACCCGGAGAAGACCCACTCTGTGGGACCTAACTCTTAATTCCACTCTTTTTATCTCTTTTTATGTGTACAGTGAAATCCATTTCAGCTCCTCTAGCACAACCACCTCAGAGATCCAAGAAGCACCTACAGGAGATCACGGGCGAAGGGCTCGGCAACAACAGTTCTTACTGATGCTGGCACGGGGAGCTCTTTCTGAAACCCACCGGGTACCATGTAACATTTCAGTACTTACACGTTTTTAAAAAATGTTTTTGAATATCTTCCAATCTAGCTATTTAAACTTGCATCTTTCCAATGAGGTTGGTGTAAGCTGGTTATAGCACACAAATGGAAGAGCCGCTCCGAGTCCTAATAATAAAAAAAAATTATTATTATTATTATTATTATTATTATTATTATTATTATTTATAATTAATTTTTCACTAAACCTCAGCTATTATACCATATTTTATGCTGACAAAAAGAGTTTTTAAATTTGATTCAATGGATTTTTTCTTAAAGGAGCAAAAGAGTTTAAAAAAACAACTTTGTCCTGAGAAATGTTCTTGTATGTATGTATGTGTATTAGAGGAGGATTCCTAACCAGTTCTTTAGAACCATTAATAAAGTAGTGATGATGTTCATGGAGCCAGTTCTGTTGCCATTGTTCCATGGGTGTTGCCATCTTGGATTTTGCTTCTGCGTATGTACATCAGCTAGAATTAGCTCCCTCCAGAGATTCGCATTGCCCCCACCCTCCTCGCCTTTTGCAAGAGTCTTAAGACCAACCTATGTTGCCAGGCCATGGGGCAGCTAGACTATGCACCCCCCCCCAACCATTAAATGTTATGTGTGGGTGTGACTGAGTTAATTGACTGCTTTTTAATGTACAGTGGTCCCTCGATCATCGCGAGGGTTCCGTTCCAGGACCCCAAGCGATGATCGATTTTTCGCGAAGTAGCAGTGCGGAAGTAAAAACACCATCTGCGCATGCGCAGATGGTGTTTTTACTTCCACCGCCCTTCGCCCGCCCACCCTGTTGCTCGCGCCTGGGGTTTCCCCGCGCGCGTGCCGCCCGCCCGCCCACGCTGTTGCTGGGGCCGCTTCCCAGCTGGGAAGCGGAGCTGGGATGTCCCCAAGCGCGCGCGCATTGCTGGGGCCGCTTCCCAGCTGGGAAGCGGAGCTGGGGTTTCCCCAAGCGCGCGCGCACCGCCCGCCCACGCCGTTGCTGGGGCCGCTTCCCAGCTGGGAAGCGGAGCTGGGGTTTCCCCAAGTGCGCGCGCACCGCCCGCCTGCCCACGCCGTTGCTGGGGCCGCTTCCCAGCTGGGAAGCGGAGCTGGGGTGTCCCCGCGCATGCCGCCCGCCCGCCCACTCCGTTGCTCGCGCCGCCGTACCGGGGCAAGAGGGGGAAGACCCAGGGAAGCCGCCCAGCAGCTTATCTGCCCGGCGGGAAACTCCACCATCTACGCATGCGTGGCCATAGAAAAAAGGCACGCATGCGCAGATGGTGGAGTTTACTTCCGGGTTGAAAACTAGCGATATAGCCCTTTCGCGATGCTCGAGGACGCGAAACTCGAGGGTTCACTGTAGTGGGATCTTAGTTGATAGTTTTAACTAATTAGATTTGTATACATATTGTTTTTGTATTTATCCTGTGAGCCGCCCCGAGTCTTCAGAGAAGGGCGGTATAATAACTGAGGCCTTATTCAAACATGAAGGTTTAATCGAATCAACGTGCCAGCAGAGGCAGGTACAGGCTTACAGATAAAATCAATACACAGGCTTTTATACAGCTAGCTGCCTGAGGCAGCCACCAATCAAAACAGAGGAACTTTCCTGCTTACAATGTAACTGGGGCATACGCGCCCAATCAGCACCCTGGATAGGGACCAGCGAACGCGGCTCTAGCAGCCGGCTGTTACTATGCGGACACTTCACTCCTATCCCTTTGGTTAATTGCAAACATAGTCTTTTAAGTATGATGGCCTTCGGCAAATTCTTTCAGAGCGCCGAGGCTCAACGGAGCGCATTAAACTGGGCTCTGTGCCCGGTACCTTTTGGCCTATGTCAGGAGCCGGGACATCCTCCGCCCCCTGGCCGCCAGGTGCGGCTGGCTCCCCGGAATTCCTGGCTGCTGTAGGCAGTCCCAGGAAACTCTCACCGGGTTGATCGACGGCCACCGGTTCTCCACTGCTAACACCTTTGTCCAGCCGGATCTGATCTAGGTGCCTCCGCCAAATTCGTCCATCCCTTAATTCCACCTCGAATGAGCGGGGCCCCAGCTCCCTGCTCGCTGTTCCTCTCTCCCATATCTTTCCCCCGCAATAGGCACGGGCAAACACCGCGTCTCCCACTTTTATCCCTCTTTCCATAGGTTCTGGCCACTGGACAGCTAATGTATACCCCGGGTGCAGCCTATCGAGGATAATTCTTAACTTGCGACCCATCAAGAGTTCCGCCGGAGTCCTACCTGTAGCCACGCAGGGGGTGGAGTGTTGTGCCAATAGCAAATCTGCCAACTTCTCTTTCCATGAAGTCTGGGGCATCTTTTTAAGAGATTCCTTTACTGAACAAACTGCACGTTCCGTCTGACCATTACTGGCGGATGCCAAGGCGAGGTCAAAGCATGCCTGATGCCCGCAGCCACTAAGAATGACTCAAAGAGAACAGATGTGAACTGCGGGCCGTTGTCAGAAACTAATAGATCCGGGAATCCATGCGTGGCGAAAAGGGCCATTAGGGAGTCAATAATTGCCTGAGACTGAGTGGACTTCAAATGGGCAACCTCCACCCATTTGGAAAAGGCATCTACGGCTATCAAAAAGGTTTGCCCCATGAAGGGGCCAGCCAAATCTATATGTAAGCGCGTCCAGGGCCCCGATGGCGGCTCCCACGCCAGAGGTTCAGCACGAGGAGGAAAAGGCCTACTCTCTTGGCACACAGCGCAGTCTGACACCCGCTGTTCCACTTCCTTATCCATACCTGGCCACCATACATAATCCCGTGCCAGACCCTTCATCCTCACTATGCCAGGGTGACCCTTGTGTAAGAGAGCCAATACCTGGTTGCGCAGCTTACCTGGTATCACTACTCTTCCCCCCCTCAGAAGGGTTCCCTTCTCAACGGAGAACTCACTCCGACAGCGAAAAAACGGAACGAAAATTTCTGCAGGAGCAGAAACTGGCCATCCCCTCAGGACCCATTGTCTTACCTGGACTAAAATCCAATCCCTCCCCGTCTCCCTGGCCACATCAGGAGCAGCCAACACCAAGGGTCCCTCTGACAAAGCTAAAACGGAGCAAGCGGGAGCGGGGTCTGATAACAATTCGGCTAGGGGGCATCTGCTGAGGGCGTCTGCATGTGCAATGTGGCGACCAGGCTTGTAGATCAATGTATAGTTATAATTAGCCAGAAAAACTATCCACCGCGAGATACGCTGGGACAAAACTATGGGACTCTGGCGGTTACCTGCTAACAACCCCAATAATGGCTGGTGATCGGTCACTAACTCAAATTGTCTGCCGTACAAGTACTCATGGAAACGGCGGACTCCAGCTATCAGTGCCAACGCCTCCTTATCAATATGCCCATAATTCCTTTCCGCCTTGGCCAGGGTTCGGGAAAAGAACGCTAAAGGGGTTTCAGATCCGTTGGGCAACCGGTGGCTAAGGACTGCTCCCACCCCGTATTGGGAAGCATTGCATGTGAGGATTAACGGCAAACTAGGGGAATATTGGGCCAGGACATTATTAGAGGTGAGTATTCTCTTAACTGCCCCAAACGCGGCTTCCTCCCTCTCACCCCAGTGCCAGGTAGATCGTTTGTCGAGCAGCCGGTGTAACGGTTCGGCCACCGATGCCTTATGCGGAATAAAAATCGCATAAAAATTCAGAAGCCCCAAAAAGGCCTGAAGCTCAGCTTTTGACTGGGGTCTGGGGGCATCCCAGATTGCCCTCGTCTTCTCCGGGGTGGGGTGGATTCCCTTCCCATCCACCCTGAATCCCAGAAAGTCAACCTCTGGTACCCCAAAGACATATTTTTGCGATTTTAGTTTCAAACCGCATCCTGAAACTTAGTCAAAACTTTCTTAACCCTCACCAGTAATTCTTCTTCGGAACTCCCCGACACCAGGATGTCGTCTAAATAGGGCACAGTTCCCTCTCCCAGCCCATATAATAGACGTTCCATCAACCCCTGAAAAATCCCTGGGGCAATGGAGACCCCGAATTGTAATAGATGGCATTTAAACACCCCCCTATGGGTAATGATTGACTGGGCCTCCGCAGTAATGGGGTCGACAGGGAGCTGCTGGTATGCTTGAGAAAGGTCAAGCTTGGCAAAAACTCTACCATTCCCGAGGGTGTGGAGTAACTGCTGCACCACGGGCAGCAGATATGAATGGTGGGCCAGTGCCTTATTCACAGAACACTTATAGTCCCCGCATAATCTAATGCCCCCATCCCCTTTAAAAGCAATGACCAGCGGGGTCTCCCAAGCCGCTTGGTCAACTGGTTCCAAGACTCCCTGAGCAATCAGCCGGTCCAGTTCAGCATCCACCTTCGGCCTGAGGGGAATCAGAACCCGGCGAGCCTTCAACCGCACAGCTGGTACTTGGGGGTTAAGGCTAAAAGAAATTGGGGTCCCTGTGTAACATCCCAAATTGTTATCAAAAACTGAGGGAAATTCCTTAGCCAATTTGTCAAATGCAGAACCTCCCTTAACTGCATTAACCCCAGAGACAGACAGACCCATAGACTTAAACCAATCTAGCCCTAAAAGGTTTGAAAACGGCCCATCTACCACGATTAGAGGCAATTTGCCCACAAAAGTCTTAAATCTGACTGGAAATCTACCCTCTCCCAGGACCGGAATCGGAGTTCCTTGATAGTCCCTTAAAGTCAAGTTGCATGGCAGCAGGCGACCCTTACTAAGTCTAGGGAAACACCGCTTCAGGGTGGCCCAGGAAACCAAGGAATGCGCAGAGCCGGTGTCCACCTGCATGGAACACAAAGCTTCCCCGAGGCGAACTGCCACTGAAATCTTCTCCGTTGAGTCAGACGTCTCCCTGACATAAGTGGTTGCCGGACGCGGACAGCTGTAGACGGCGTTACACTCCTCCCTCTGGTTCGAGGAAAATTTCCTTTGCCAACGGGGATTGAAACTTTGGGACTCCCTCTGATCCCTCGACGTGGCAGGTGGAGATCTGCGGAAATGGCAGACCCATGCAATGTGGCCTCTGGTGCCACAACGCCGGCAAGCCGCGTCCCTGAAGGGGCAATTCGACCTAAAATGGTTACCCCCGCATCCCTGGCACGGCGACAAAGGGGGACGGGGACGGGCGGCAGGTGGATCATGACTCCGGTTAGCCCCCAGCCGGCAAACTTCTTCCTCCTCAGCCTCACAGTTATCTTCCTTTTCTACAGGGGCTTTCGGTTTGTCAGGCAATACAGGCCCCTTGGTAGTGGCATTCACGGTGCTGTCCATGGCAGCCAAAGACTGTGTTGACAGCTCAAAAGCACGAGCCTCTGCCAGAGCTGCCTGAAATGTCAAATCCTGGGTGGCTAAAAGGCGCCGCTTCAGGCGACCATCCCTCACCCCAAAAACTAGCCTGTCAAGTAAATAGTCATTTAGATCTGAGAACTCACAATATAAAGCCGCTCGGCAGAGAGCGGCTACAAAGTCATTAATTGATTCCCCTTCAGCCTGGTTCCTTTGGTAAAACTTGTATCTTCATGCACAACGGAAAGGGGCCGGGGCATAATGGTCCTGCAAGGTTGACAGAAAATCCTGCCACGGGACATCATGTATTGAGACCGGGGCAAATAAGGCCCTAGCCGTCTCAAACATCTCGGGTCCACAGAACCCGAGAAAATAAGACCTTTTCCGGTCCCCAGAAATCTCAGTATAGCCGTTGGATATTAAAAAGCAGTCAAAACGGGCGACATAAGAGTCCCACGTCTCCCCTTGTGGATCGAAAGGGGGAAAAGTAAGTTGCACAGACATTCTCACTTACTGTTACTATATAAAACACAGAACTCCGTAATGAGAGGCTTGAATCCTCGTCGCCAGTATAATAACTGAGGCCTTATTCAAACATGAAGGTTTAATCGAATCAACGTGCCAGCTGAGGCAGGTACAGGCTTGCAAATAAAATCAATACACAGGCTTTTATACAGCTAGCTGCCTGAGGCAGCCACCAATCAAAACAGAGGAACTTTCCCGCTTACAATGTAACTGGGGCATACGCGCCCAATCAGCACCCTGGATAGGGACCAGCGAATGCAGCTCTAGCAGCCGGCTGTTACTATGCGGACATAGAAGTCTAATAAATAAATAAATACAGTGATACCTCATCTTACAAACGCCTCGTCATACAAACTTTTCGAGATACAAACCCGGGGTTTAAGATTTTTTTGCCTCTTCTTACAAACTATTTTCACCTTACAAACCCACCGCCGCCACTGGGATGACCCGCCTCTGGACTTCCGTTGCCAGCGAAGCACCCATTTTTGTACTGCTGGGATTCCCCTGCAGCATTGCAAAAACACAGAAGTCCAGAGATGGGGTTTCCTATGGAGGGGAACCTCAAGGGAATCCCAGCAGCGCAAAAACGGGTGCTTTGGCTGGCAAAAGGGGTGAATTTTGGGCTTGCATGCATTAATCGCTTTTCCATTGATTCCTATGGGAAACATTGTTTCGTCTTACAAACTATTCACCTTAAGAACCTTGTCCCGGAACCAATTAAGTTTGTAAGACAAGGTATCACTGTATTAGTAATATTGATATTGATAATAATAATAATAATAATAATAATAATAATAATAATAAGAAGAAGAAGAAGAAGAAGAAGCAGCAGCTATTTTTTAATATAGCTTATATCAAGCTGTATTAGCTATATATATGAAGCGGGAGGATGTGCAAAACCTGCAGCAAAATGATCCACAACCCACCCAATATGTGTGTGTTCCGTGTGTGTGTGTTTTCCCGTGTGTGTCCTTGTGTGTCCGGGTATGTGTGTGTATGTAGAATATGAATCTCCCCTAAGTAAATGCGGTCTCTACATGATTGCCTGAACAAACCTGAACAAATTTTCAAACCTGACCTAATGCCTCTTAACCACCACATCAAACAACCACTGGTTCTAAATAAAATAATAAATATACTTTCCCCAGTATTTCCAAATCTAATGCCATTTGTGTTCAAATTACAGTGGTACCTCTACCTAAGAACGCCCCTACTTAAGAACTTTTCTAGATAAAAACCGGGGTGTTCAAGATTTTTTGCCTCTTCTTAAGAACCATTTTCTACTTAAGAACCCGAGCCCGGAAAAATTTCCCAGGAAATTTGAGAGTGGCATGAAGGCCCGGCCAGTTTCCTGCCATTCCCCTTGGGTTTCTCTGGTGCAGTATATCGGAGGCAGCCTCGCGCCGGGCATATGAGAGGCGCATGCTCTAACTCACCGCCTTAGAGTCCCTCTTTTTTTTTTTAAGCCTTAAAATTTTGGATTTTTTAAATTCCCTTTACCTCACCTTCGACAGAGACTGTCCTCCTCCTCTTCTTCCTCCTCCTCCTCCCACCTAAATTCTGAGCTTTCATTTCTTTCCTAATGGGTTTGCATGCATTATTTGCTTTTACATTGATTCCTATGGGAAAAATTGCTTCTACTTACAAACTTTTCTGCTTAAGAACCTGTTGACGGAATGAATTAAGTTCTTAAGTAGAGGTACCACTGTATAGGCAACACTTAAATGTCACACAAAGAGCAATCTTGGGGGACTTAAGTTGTTTTGTTCTGGTGCATTTCAACTGATAGTCTTATAAGGGCAGTAAGAAATTAGGCAAGGCTGAATATAATCAAGTTTATATTAAAAAAAACCCTGTACAAAAATATTGACTATGATCATTGTTTGATTATATCCACTGAAAAAGAAATAACTCTCAAATTGTATCAAAACCCTATTTTTATACAAAGCAGTGCTATGAAAATGATATACAATTCTTTTATTTTTAATTTCATGTTGAAAGCATTTTAGTGAAGACCTTGAAGATTCTTCATGCTCATCAGCTCAAAGAAAAATTAATACACAATTTTACAAATTTATTGTATTTCCTGGCAAATGGATAAAAATCTGGTACGATCGACTCACCTTGCTGGCATTGCTGGACAGGTAAGTTTCACACTGAGACATAACATTCACTGAAAGGTTGTACTTGTAGTGTTAATTCATAAACTGTTTTCTTGTTTCTTGTGTTATTTTATTTTAAAATCTCTTCTCTTAATGGACATTAATCAGTATGAATTTCAGATTTGTAAATGTGTGTGTTTGATACACATGCTTAGTATCAAAGTGAAAACTAATAGCTGTCCTCCTTCAAATATATATATATACAATATGACAACAGCCTTTTCTTACATTTGGACCTACCCTACTTGTAAGTAAAACCAAGGAGATATTGGAATCTTAATAGCAATAGCTTTATAGTGCTTTTACAGCCCTCTCTAAGTGGTTTCCAGAATCAGCATATCGCCCCCAACAATCTGGGTCCTCATTTTACCCACCTCAGAAAGATGGAAGTCTAAATCAACCTTGAGCCGGTGGTGAGATTTGAACTGCCGAACTATGGCTAGCAGTTAGCTGAAGTAGCCTACAGTGCTGCATCTAACCACTTCTCCACCCTGGCTTTTGGAATGCAAATGGAAGACCTAAATCAGGGTCCTAAACTCCAGCAATCTTGACAGTGCAGTATACTTCTTTTTAGTCTCCTCCGATAGATGCCTTTCTCTTCAAAATCAAGCTCAAAAAATAGGAAAGGAGAAGAAAATACCTGTTGTGTCTCTTAACCTTGGCATCTTGAAGATGAATGGACTTCAACTCCCAGAATTCTCTAGCCCCAGCATATTACAAATCTAGAGCTGACTGGGGAATTCTGGGAGTTGAAGTCCATCCATCTTCAAGTTGCCAGGCTGAGAAACATTAGTCTAAGGAAAGAAATTGACAAATCGAATTAAACATAAAAATATATATTTCTGTTTTGTATTGTTAAAAGCTTGATGTAGTCAGAGCTCTGGTTATCCTTTATAACCCAACTTTTAAAGAGTCCTCTTACTTGAAAGAATTCACATTGATATGAAGATGCAGGTTTGTGAATCCTAAATCACGGTCCATGCGTTTCTATATTTTCTAAGCCAGTGTTTTTCAACCAGTGTGCCGTGGCACACTAGTGTGCCGCGAGACATGGTCAGGTGTGCCGCGAAGAAGTAAGCTCAGGTTCCGGTCTCGCAACTTTTTGCTGAGAGAGAGAGTGAGAAAAAAAGAGAGAAAGAAAGAGAGTGAGAGAGAAAGAAAGAAAGAGAGAGAGAGAGTGAGAGAGAGAGAAATCAAGAGAGAGAGAGAGAGAGAGTGAGAGAGAAATCAAGAGAGAGAAAGAAAAGAGAAAGAGAGAGAAAGCAAGAGTGAGAGAAAAAGCAAGAGAGAGAGAGAGAAAAGGAGAGGAAGGGAGAGAGAGAGAGAGAGAAATGAGCAAAAAGGGGAGGAAAAAAGAGAAATGAGAAAATGATTGAGACAGAGAATGAAAGGAAAGAGAGAGAAACAAAAGAGAGAGAGAGAAATGACTCTTGATTTAAAGCATATGATAAAAAGCACCCAAAGAATAAGAGAAAAAACCCAGCCCTCACCTGTTTTTGGAAATGGTTCAAGAGTGTGTATACACACACACACACACACAAGGGTGGGGAGAAGACAGGGGTGGAAAAAGAGAGGAGAGTGTCTTAGGGTGTCATTTTGTGTCATTTTGGTTGGTGGTGTGCCCCAGGATTTTGTAAATGTAAAAAATGTGCCGCAGCTCAAAAAAGGTTGAAAATCACTGTTCTAAGCAACCATGGAAATAGAAAGGCGGATCTGTTAAATTACATGTTGGATATTAGATGATGCATTTTAGTTGTCCTCTCATTTGTATTCTATCTGTAACCTTAGAAATGAATTCCTAACATTAGGAGAGATATGAGATTGAGTGTATTTTCGATGGCTGCATATAGATTAGGGCGTCTGATCTCTGAAGAGCAGTTACCAACAAAACCTATTTCTTTCGTTGCTAGTTATTAATGTGTTTCTAATCCAGTTTTTTATTTATTGAATTGATTTACAACCATTTTTATGCCATCAATTGTCAAGACACTGAATAGATGATAGATAGATAGATAGATAGATAGATAGATGGATGGATGGATGGATGGATGGATGGATGGATGGATGGATGGATGGAGGGAGGAATGATAAAATTTTGGTTTTCACTGTTGACCCCTTTGTATTTCTTTGTATCATTTTTACTAAATTGCACTTTTTAAATGTTTAAGTTTACGTACTGATTTTGTAACAGAAAAATTGTCAGTAAGCCCATTTATTAAGTAATCTGTTTCAGAGATACATATTTTTAATCTCTGCAAAGAAAATAAGCATTTTTTTTTACCTTTTGTAAAAATATTTTTCTTACCAGTAAGACTATACAGAGAATGCCATGAATACCAGGTAAAGTTGACCCCTGTAGAACCATGAGGCCTTCATAGGGACATCTTGGAAAAATGAAGTACATTTATGATAAATTGATATGACTTCAATTTATAAGCCTATATAGAAATGGTACATTTATTATTCTGCTTTTGAAAATATATCAATCTTTTATTTTTACAGGACAGAAAATGTCAAGGAAAATGTTTTGGCAGTTCTTCTAGTAATCCTTGTTTCTTTTCTGGGCTTTCTAATCATGAACCAAGGTTTTTGTAAAGACATTTGGATACTCCTGTTCTGTCTTATCATGGCAAGCTGTCAATACTCTCTCTTAAAGGTAATACCTGACACCCTGGATATAAATTGTTTCAACTTCTACCTTCAAAATGACATTATAAGGCATTGCACACCAGAACAACTAGACAAAATGACAGTTTCCACTCCGCCCCATGCCATCGCTTTGCTAAACAACAAATTCCCACAACACTGTCAAACTATTTACTAAGACTGTATTACTATTATTCTTCTCATCATCTCTATTGCCTATTACCTATTTCCTTTTCTTCTTATGACTTTTATTTATTTATTTGTTTGTTGTTTGTTTGTTTATTTATTTATTAGATTTGTATGCCGCCCCTCTCCGTAGACTCTATAACCTTATTGCTTGTATCTTTACTATTTATATTATTTTATTTAGTTTCCTAGTATGATTTATGTTGATTGCTTATTTAGTATCTTATGACTATCACTAAGTGTTGTATCCCATGACGAATGTATTTATGATGACTGTGATCATGATTTATCATATCTTTTATATACACTGAGGCTTTATTCACCAAAGACAAATTCCTTTTTCTAATTTAATATTTTTATTGATTTTTTCAAATATAAACACACACACGACATAAAACAGATGCTTTGTGATTAGTGCCCACCCAAAGACAAATTCCTGTGTGTCCAATCACACTTGGCCGATAAAGAATTCTCTTCTCTTCTCTGCTCTTCTCTGCTCTGCTCTGCTCTGCTATGCTATGCTATGCTATGCCATGCTATGCCATGTCATTTATTGCCTAAGGAGGTTGCTAGACAAGAAGATCTCCAAGATCCCTTCCAACTTTGTTATTCAATTCTATATTGTCTAAATGTATTACTTTCATCATATATTTTATTTTTTTGGTTTTACTGTCAACTACTTAGCTATGTATTAGCACAGGAAGCTGTACATAGAGAGAAAGCAAGACAGTAAGATAAATAGATGAGAAATCCATTGTTTTTATTTGAGATTCTGTGATAACAAAACCAATAGCTAACATGATGAATCTTGTTTTTATTTTCAGAGTGTTCAGCCTGACCCTGCCTCACCTATACATGTAAGTTTCAGTTACCAGATATATCCTTTTATTGTTTATGCTCCCTCTTGGTCAGTTGATGTAGTGAATTGTTGAAAGTTGAAATAAATCCATCTTTCTGGGATGTTATTCAATTTTCCATCTTGGAACCTAACACTTTATTATTAACAATTAATCTGCTCAAACACATTGCTGCCACAGAGTAAACAACAGAGCTGTGCATAGCATTTTAATGAATGCTCTCCTTGCACAGCCTGTTGGTGTGAGTGAAACAACGAGGCAGCTGGGTCTTTGGCCTAATGGCTTCAGTTACTTTCTTAGATCATTACCACATATTCCTTTGCTGCCCATTACTCAGGTTTCTAGAAATGTAAAAAAGTCATTGTTGCACTGTTAATGTACTATGGTAAAAATAATTGTATGATGTTAGTGGCCTTTAATTTAAATATTTATTCTATAAGTTAGTTGACTTTTCCAATTTATACATATATATGGCTTATAAAAGTATATAAATTATATGTAATATAATAACCTAAAATGTGTACCAATGTATATATACACTTTATATGTCATCACACACCAAAACAACTAGACACAAAGACAGATTCCAACCCTTCACCCCACCCTCGGACATCACTCTGCTAAACAACTAATTCCCACAACAATGTCTTATGCCCTAGCTTAGGATATCAAACCATCTGGAAGGGCTGTATTACTATTATCCTTCTCATTTTTTTCTTTTTATCTATTCCTTTAACATCTGATGACTATCACTTTGTTGTTTGTATTTTATGATTTATGACAATTTCATTTTATGATTATGATCATAAAGTATCATTTGTTGCTTGTATGTACACTGAGAGTTTATACATTGGAGACAAATTCCTTATGTGTCCAATCACACTTGGCCAATAAAGAATTCTATTCTTTTAGGCATACATATATGTAATCATAAAACAATTACCAGCCTAATCTAGTTTATATTTAATACAGAAATTGTTATAGGACTATAGGTTTAAATCTTACTTACATTTTAATTATTTTCCCCATCTCTTATTGTAGACATTAATGATATAATAATCTTTTAACGTTTCTTGTAGTGCCACAATCTCATGTCTTCCAAAATACAGAGATACTGGAATACTCTGAATCCTTAGTTTTATAGATATAATATTTTGTGATTATTAGAGTATAAATTTGTTTTATATTGAATCAGACTGCAGAGCGCTGGAGGATTTAATCTAAATACGCCTGTCTATTAAATCATGTCTTTTCTCATCCTTTACCTAAAACACAATGCAGTATTGCATTAATTAGCAATACCGCAAAATTTGAATCCACAGGAAGAGAGTTTAGGCTTCAGTTGTATTGAGGTTGCACAGTCCCAACATTATGATATAATTTATACCATGGTATGAATGTTGCTGTTTTATTTTTGATGCAAAAATATTTGCATTGTTCTTCTGTTTCTGATTATATTGCTCTATGATTTATTATTTACGTCTTGCATTTCAGCTCACAGTGTGCTCTTAGGCTAGCTTCAACAAAAGCACAATACTTTTAAAATTGGATCAGTTCCATAATGAACAGTGGCAGCCTATAAGCAGAAATAGATTTCAGTTTAAGATATATTGAGAGCTATAATTTCCCAGGGCAGGAATATTGAAAATGTCAAAACCCAATTACCATCTAGCTCACAGAACACAAGAATTATAAAGCAGAATTTCTGTTAAACTATGGAAAAGACAGGAAAAAAGTTTAAGCCTCCAAGGCAGTGGTTCTCAACCTGGGGGTCGGGACCCCTTTGGGGGTTGAATGACCGTTTTACAGGGGTCGCCTAAGACCATGGGAAAAGACAAATTTCCCATGTTGTTAGGAAATAAAGCTTCTATTCTGGTGCCTTAGAACATATTTTTACAATCCGACCAATCAGGTGTTTACAGTGGGGGTGTCCCTCTGACCTTCCTGCCAATCAGCTTAAAGCTCTGTTGGGAGAATTGGAGCGAGACTTATGGTTGGGGGTCACCAGAACATAGGGAACTGTATTAAGGCAGTGTTTCCCAACCTTGGCCACTTGAAGATATCTGGACTTCAACTCCCAGAATTCCCCAGCCAGTGAATGCTGGCTGGGGAATTCTGGAAGTTGATGTCCAAATATCTTCAAGTGGCCAAGGTTGGGAAACACTGTATTAAGGGACCACAGCATTAGAAAGGTTGAGAACCACTGCTCTAAGGCTTTTGTTAGTATATGGGCAGTATTCTTAATTATTAGAAAGCAATACATGATTTTAAATAATTCCAGTCCTGGGATACAGTGAAGATCTCATGGTAGGCATGCCACACCATGCCAAATTTCAGCTAAATTTTGAACCAGCTAAGAAGGGATTTTGGTTACCAAAATTTGCCTTGTTCATATATTTTATAAGAGAAAATGGATTTTGAAATCTGAATAGATTGGACTATCATGGTCTACTTGAAAGGTTGCTCTCTAAAATTTAATTTGTACTTCACTCTACTTCTTCGTCATTTCTAGACTAAAGTCTGTTTGGCAAAGGCATTTAATACTTTGCAGATAGTTAACATCAGTCTTGCCCTGGATTTGTGGGAAAAGGTTAAAAGTGATGTGCCGGTGCCTGGAGGCTGTTGGGGCCTGGATGGGTGTCAACAAACTCAAACTCAACCCAGACAAGACGGACTGGCTGTGGGTCTTGCCTCCCAAGGACAATTCCATCTGTCCGTCCATTACACTGGGGGGGGGGGAAATACTGACCCCCTCAGAGAGGGTTTGCAACTTGGGCGTCCTCCTCGATCCACAGCTGACATTGGAACATCATCTTTTGGCTGTGGCGAGGAGGGCGTTTGCCCAGGTCCGCCTGGTGCACCAGTTGCGGCCTTATTTGGACAGGGAGTCATTGCTCCCACTCACTCATGCCCTCATCTCCTCAAGGTTCGATTACTGCAACTCTCTCTACATGGGGCTACCTTTGAAAAGTGTTCGGAAACTTCAGATCGTGCAGAACGCAGCCGCGAGAGCCGTCGTGGGGCTTCCAAGATTCACCCACGTTTCTTCAACACTCCGTGACTTGCATTGGCTGCCGATCAGTTTCCGGTCACAATTCAAAGTGTTGGTCATGACCTTTAAAGCCCTACATGGCATGGGACCAGATTACCTCCGGAACCGCCTGCTACCGCACGAATCCCAGCGACCGATAAGGTCCCACAGAGTTGGCCTTCTCCGGGTCCCGTTGACTAAACAATGTCATTTGGCGGGCCTCAGGGGAAGAGCCTTCTCTGTGGCGGCCCCGGCCCTCTGGAACCAACTCCCCCCGGAGATTAGAACTGCCCCACCCTCCCTGTCTTTCGTAAACTACTCAAGACTCATTTATGCCACCAGGCATGGGGGAGTTAATATATTCCTTCCCCCTAGGCCATTACAAGTTATGCATGGTATGTTTGTGTTTATGTTTGGTTTTATTATAAGGGTTTTTAGTTGTTTTATTAATTGGATTTCTACATGCTGTTTTTATCGTTGTTAGGCGCCCTGAGTCTGCGGAGAGGGGCGGCATACAAATCCAATCAATCAATAAATAAATAAATGCATCAGAATGGTTAGGGGTAGGTGGAATGCTAAACTGGGCTCGCCGCGGCGGCTCGTGAGTGTTTGCGGGGCCAGCGCGATTTTGGTTCTGCACCTGTGGAGATAGCAAAATCACATACAGAGCCGCAGATGCGCTCGTGTTTCGGCATGCGTGGAAACAAAAAAACCTTGCCAAAACGGGTGCACTTGTGGCTCTGTGTATGATTTTGCTATTTCCACAGGTGCAAGCACTTATGAGCAGCAGCGGCAAACCCAATTTAGCGTTCCGGCTAGCAGCCCACCCCTGGTGGTAGGTCAATATATATGTACATATGTAATCTATTTTATTTTACATTTTTATTAAAGTAGGCCTGACAGGCATTTTACTGAATTCCATATTTCACACAATTTCATCAGAACGATCAGTGTGAAGGTTAAAGCTGTTATGTAAACATCTAACATTCTCTGAGGTTCACAGCTGCTGAGCATCATGCCAAAAATCCATTAAAATATAGGACAGGAGAAAAAAGCCTAATTTTAAACCCCTAGTGGGTTATAAAAGGTATTTAAATCTTCTCACTGGTAGCAGGCAATGAACTGGTGTACGATTTCATTCTTGTCAATAGTAAAAATTCTAATCTAGCCAAAACATACTGTATTTGTGAATCTTCTGTTGAGCTGAACTGGGGAACTAATTAAGCCATGCAGAGTTAACAGACCTATAATTCACCACTGAATCCCAGTCAGGGGATTTTGACAAGGGCAACCTGACGCTAATGCAAGGAAACACAATTGCAAGGTAATGATTTTCCTCATCTGTATGGCCTTAAGCATTAAAGTCTAGTTAGGAAGGTAATGGAAGAACTATATTTAATTTCTTTTGTTTGTGTTTTATCATGTGAGAGCCATACACTTTTAAATACAGGCAGATCTCCTGAATGTTAGAAAACAGAGCAGCTATTTCATAATACAAGTAGATTTCATAGTGTCAGACATCAGAGGCTCCTGGGAGAAAATTCACACCCTAGTAGTTTTTCCTTGTTGGCCTTTTGAACTTTCTGGTAATTAGGTCATTTCCACCACTTCCCTCAAGCAGCCAACATCTTCTGACATTGCTAGAGCTGTTAAGAATAATATCATAAGAATCTCCCGAGTTTGGGGAAGTGCAGATGTAGTGAGATGATTTTATTTTCTATCACTACATATGTGATTCTTAGCAGTTAAGATCTTGCTTCTCTAGTCTAGTGGACCTTGGGCCATGGGGTTTTATGAAGCCACTAATAAATGATGTTTATTTTAATGGTTGTATTTCTTGGATGGTTGGTGGATTTTTGATTCTTTTACAGTGTCTTGAATCACTTGATGATTAAACATCCTTACCAGTGATGGGCTGCCAATTTTTTTACTGCCACACTGCGGGTGTTGCTTATTTTGAGGGTGTGGCTTGATGGTCACGTGACCGGGTAGGAGTGGCTTGCCGGCCATGTGACCAGGTGGGAGTGGCTTGATAGTCATGTGACTGGCGGGGGGCTTAAAGGTCATGTGACTGAGTGGGAATGGCTCACCGACCATGATAAGTTTTCAAATAGATGCTTGGACTCATTTAGTTGATTAAGTCACATTATTTGAATAGCTAAAAAAAGGACAAATGGTAGACAGCATTATTTGTTGAGGAGCACAGTAACATTTTAAGGTTTTGTACTGAACCCACAAGGTTCGGTATGATAACAGATTAGGCAAGTAGTTCAATTTTCTTTAATTGCTATAAAAGTTCAGTTCTAGATAATGATTAAAATGATTAAAACGTTTATGGGTAAAAACATACTATTTATTTATTTGTTTGTTTGTTTGTTTGTTTGTTTGTTTGTTCATTCGTTCATTCATTCATTCATTCATTTATTTATTTATTGGATTTGTATGCCACCCCTCTCCGTAGACACGGGGCGGCTAACAATAATGATAAAAAAAACATGTAACAATCCAATTAAAATATTTCCTATTTTAAAAGTAATTAAGGATCATACTAAGATACTAGAGAAGGAAGGACAATAAAAAAATATAAAGTATTCAATAAATAGTACATAAACTTACTAACCCCACTGCCCCCCCCCAATGCGGACAACAGCCCAAAACACTGAACCTACGCTCTAATCAGAATTCACTGTTAAATTTTAATCTTGTTTATTGGATTTCTAGGGTTAAATTCAATAAACAAGATTAAAATTTAATAGTGAATTCTCATCAGAGCGTAGGTTCAGTGTTCTACTAGAGCCTACATTGTATAGATGGCTATCAAAATCTTGATGTAGAGGACTCATTTGGATTTTAAAATAAAATGTATTTCTAACATCTATTTTGTGGGATATGTGATGTGTACGCAAGCACTGAAACTTCTTGAGTTTGTGCACAGTTAGTTATGAATTTGAAATTTTATGTTGATATTAAATATTTTTTCTGTTACCTTTCTTTTCTAGGGCCACAACCAGGTGATAATATACAGCCGGCCTATATATTTTAGCTTGTTGTGTGGCCTTGTTCTATTATTAGATGCAGGATCTAAAACCAGAAATCCCTTCAGTTATACTGTTTATGATCTGAAGATCTCACCTGAATCATTTCAGGTGATCAGGGACCATGTAATAGGTGAGTTACTTGTGCAAAAATACGAAGAATTCTCCAAATATTTTTATTTTGTTAAGTATCCATTTGTGTCTTTCAATCTGCAAATACAGAAGGGGGGAGGGGAGAAAAAATAGATTATTATTTTTTTAAAAAAATCATAATAGGCTTACCAGCCCTGCAAACTAATTATTTCTTAGTGGATGATTATGATGTTTCTGGCATAGCTATCGGAACTCTGTTATTTAAGATAATTAATAGTCATTTCTGCATCACAAAACTTCCTGAAACCAGTATCCAAGGATAAACCCACAAACTGTAGGATATAAAATGTAACCTTGTTGCCAGGCTAGAAGGTGTGTTTGGCTAAACTTTTTACATTTCTGCATCACTTTGGAAGGTAGATCTGAACACAGCACAAACCCCATATGCCATGTCTGTTGCAATTCTAGCTGCTTGTAATATTTGGTCTCATCAGATCAAGACCAACAAGATTAAGAGATTGTGAGGTTCTGTCTAGAAGCTACGCAATAAACTGCCACACTCAATTAAGTTACTTGAAACAAGAGCATTGTATAATAGCTGTTATTAAAGCTCATTATGCTCTAGAGAAATGAGTTCAAGCAGAAGCAGAATTTTTTGTGGCTTGCCTGATCTTTGATACAGTTAATAATAATAATAATAATAATAATAATAATAATAATAATAATAATAATAATTATTATTATTATTATTATTATTATTATGTCAACACAGCAAACGAGATCACTATGCTGGATTTCGTATTTCATCACCAGTTGGGCGCTTCCCAAGCACCTAGGACTGTGTGATGTAGCGGTGAATTATGTTTGCCGATCCCAGTAAAGCGGCCTTTTGCAATTGACAGATGGAGATTTTGTCAATTCCGATGGTTTTCAAATGTCCGCTGAGATCCTTTGGTACTGTGCCCAGCGCGCCAAGTACCACTGGGACCACTTCCACTGGCTTATGCCAGAGTCATTGCTGCTCGATTTTTAGATCTTCGTATTTCAGTAATTTCTCTAGCTGCTTCTCCTCAATTCTGCTGTCTTCTGGGATTGCGATGTCGATGATCCATACTTTCTTTTTCTCCACAATCACTATGTCTGGTGTGTTATGATTCAGAATTCGGTCAGTCGGAAGTCGGAAGTCCCACAGTAGTTTTGCTTGCTCATTTTCGACCACTTTTTCGGGCTTATGATCCCACCAGTTCTTTGCCACTGGTAAATGGTAGTTCCGGCACAAGTTCCAGTGGATCATCTGTGCCACAGCATCATGTCTATGCTTGTAATCAGTCTGTGAGATCTTTTTGCAGCAGCTGAGCATGTGAGCGATTATTATTATTATTATTATTATTATTATTATTATTATTATTATTTGGCAACTCAACAACTCTTTATTTGCTGTTCTGTCTCAAGCAGTTAAAACGTCTTACCTGCTCCAAGATTAGATTCCTGTCCTTTTAATTTCTTAAGACTCCATTTTATCAACTGTCTCGGCTTATTCTGAAAGACAATGATTTATTGCTTTGCGGCATGACGAGGATTCCCAAATAGCTAATACATGAAATAGTAAGATCGGATTGAATTTCTGGGTTAAGAATAGTGCTTGGTGTATCGGCCATATGTGAACAGGAGTTTCAGCCATGGTCCTCACCTGGAAAGGACTGATGCAGGACCATTTTTCATTTGAGGCCAGCTGGTGGGAAGAAAAAGCTGTCCAAGAAAAGTGGGAGGAAAAAGGGGATGATCCCTCCATTACTAAGGATTGTTATTATTATTTTTTCAAAAGTACAAGAAACAGCCAGGAACATGGTTACATTTTCTGTGTACCAACTGTCTTCAAGCACTTTCCATAATGTTTTGTTTTTGCAATTATTGTGGAGAAGAGAAATGGAGCTCCTTTGGGGATGGAAGGCTTTTACTCACCCACCCCCAGCTCTGTTTGGAGAAAGGAGGCTTTCCCCCTCTCTCAGTTCCTTTTGGGGATGGGAGGCTTTTACTCCCTCCCAGCTACATTTGGGGAAAGGAGGCTTTACCCCCCCAGCTCTGTTTGGGGTTGGGAGGCTTTCTCCCCTCCCACTGATGTTCTGGGATGAGAGGCCAAAAGAGGGGGGTCGCCCGTGCATGCATGGGGAAGGTCATGCGTTCATGTGCAGGGGGCATGACATCCAAGAAGGGTATTGCATTATGGGTGTGGGCATTGATGCATGTGCAACAGTGCACACGCACACACTTTCAGCACCGGAGGGAAAAAAGGTTTGCCATCACTGGTATAGGGCAGTGATGGCGAACCTTTTTTTCCTCGGGTGCCGAAAGCACATGCACACATACTATCATGCCTGCATGAGTGCCCACACCCATAATTCAATGCCTGGGGAGGGCGAAAATTGCCTCCAATGCCCCTCCAGAGGCCCTCTGGGGGCCGGAAACAATCCATTTTCCAACATCTGAGGGGCCCAGTAGGCCTGTTTTTTACCCTCCTGAGGCTATAGAGGCTTCCCTGGAGCCTGGGGAGGGCAAAAATGCTCTCCGGAAGCTGAAAATGTCCTTCCAGAGCCAAAATCAGCTGGCCAGTGTGCACATATGTGCTGGAGCTAGGGCAATGGCTTGTGTGCCGGCAGATATGGCTCCATGTGCCACCTGTGGCATCCGTTCTCTAGGTTCGCCATCACTGGTATAGGGTTTCCTGCCTAAGCAGGGGGTTGGACTAGAAGACCTCCAAGGTCCCTTCCAACTCTCCTATTCCATTCCACTCCACTCCATTCCATTCCATTCTACTGTGCTCTACTCCTTTCTTTCCACATGTGCACAATTTTGGAGGGAGAGAAACTGAAATGTCTACAACCTTGGCATGGCCTTATGAGGTGTTTATTTTGACATTTGTTTTCCTCTTAACATTTTGTTTAAGCATTTTTCTATTTTTGAATATATGACTATAAACTGTGGTTACCAGAATCAATGTTTGTCTGTCTGTTTAGCTATCTAGCTATCTGATACTAATATTCTGAGACTCTCCTGTTACACCAAGACTGTAAACTCTAGAATTTGTTTCCTGTATAGAGTTTCAAAATTTGGGGTAGGTGTCAAATTAAGAATGGCCCTTAGCCTCTTCCTTGTCAATGATCAACTGTTTTGTTTTCAAGTCAAATTCGCTTTCCCCCATTTTTTAAAAAGTCAATTTAATTTCTCATTTTAATGATTGGACAAATTGTTCCCTTATTGCTGAGGAATGAGCTTTTGACACTAGCAGATGTATTTGAGTTATTTCCCATGGTTGCCTGGTAACATGCTTATTTAGCCAGCATATCACTCCTTGCTTAGTGTTCTAAGAAATTACTCTTCATGTGAGCTGGATTCCAGAAAACATTGGGGTAGACCTACAGCATAATAGTGGAGCTTTGTTCCCTCTGAAATTAATGAGTTATAAGCCAAGACTTAACTCCTCTCCTTGTACTCTGGATCCAAACTTACAGCTTTCTGCTGTTGCTGAGCAGAACTAGGATAGATGGATATGCATTCCCCTCATTAAAAATATTTCATAGGATCTTGAGTCAATAAATATGAATTTCTCTCCAATAAGTTCTTATTTTTCTTTTATCTGAGCCAAAACTAAGGTGCATCTTATACACTTGTGTGTCTTATATTCCCAAAAATATGGTATGTTAGTTTGTCTCCCTACATAGAGCCTGGGAAAAGATCAATGGGAGGAGTGTAATAGCAACCACTGATAAAAAGTTTCTGTAGTGGTATAACCCAGTAAATATTATTGAAGCTAGCAGACTTAGTCTGCTTTTACTAAATTGAGCAACATCTCAATTATGAGACTTTGTTTTAGGCTGCAGCAGGCAAAAATGTCCACCCGTGGTTTGTTTTTTTTGCATGTATAAAACTCCTGTTTGCCATTTTACATTGAATTAAAATTCCATCCATTGTGTAGTTCAGTGTTTCCCAACCATTTGCTGGCTGGGGAATTCTGGGAGTTGAAGTCCAAATATCTTCAAGTTGCCAAGGTTGGGAAACACTGGTGTAGATGACCGTAAAATATGAAGTCTATTTTACACATATTTCATATTTAACACACAATCTGCACAATGGGATATCTCTTTCCCCATTACAATAAAAAGAGGTTTTTTGGCATAAAATGAATAATTATGATTTGTCACTCAAGCTGATTTTCACATTAAAACAGCTTTATTCTTCCTCTGTGAGATATTTAATATCTTCCATTGTTTTACTTTGAAATATATGTACCGTTTTATATTATGAATGTTGAATTGCTCCAAAAATAAAATAGCTTACATGGCTCCCCCTGCCAAAGTTACTTGTGCTATCCTAAGCCACCCTTCAACACAGAAAGAAAAAGCTTAGTACTGTAACTGTGTGCTGGATAGATAGTAAAGCACAAAAATACACATACTGTTTTGAAAACTTACGGCAGGAGTCACAAGCTGGATGGTGTTTTCTAATGCATGATACAACAGATCGGAATAAAAATATCACCATTCCAACTTATAACATATTTATTTATTTATTTATTTATTTATTTTATTTATTAGATTTGTATGCCGCTCCTCTCCGTAGACTTGGGGCGGCTCACAACACAATAAAACAGTTAATAACAAATCTAATAATTTAAAAATTTAAAATTTTTAAACCCCCATTATTAAGCAGACATACGTACAAACATACCATATATAAATTGTATGGTTGTTTGTAGACCAGATTATCAGAAACAGAATTATGTTTTGCCTAAGAAACGGAATAAGTAATCTGGGAGATCTCTGAAACACAGTTTTCTATAGATTCCCAATGGCCCTGTCAACAGAGTTCTCTGATTGCTTTTTTTTTTAGAAGAAGGAGCCTGATAGGAGCCATTTTTCTTCCCTCAGATAATCTCCTGGAAATTTTTGTAACCACTATGCTTCATCTTTTAGTACATATTAAGCAGTTAGGTCCCACAGAGTCGGCCTTCTCCAGGTCCTGTCAGCTAGGCAATGCCACCTAGCGGGGCCTAGGGAAAGAGCCTTCTCTGTGGGAGCCCCGGCCCTCTGGTATCAATTCCCTCCAGAAATTCGTACCGCCCCCACTCTCCTTGCCTTCCGCAAGGCTTTAAAAACTCACCTTTGCTGGCAGGCTTGGGGCTGTTGAGTTACTCCTAGCTCCGGCCAAAGATTGGAATGTACATGGGATAAGTGTGGATGATTGTTTTAATGTACAGTGATCCCTCGTTTTTTGCTGGGGATGTGTTGAAAAATGAATTTCCGTGAAGTAGAGGAAAGATTTTTTTTATGTATTTAACAAGTATTTGGACTTTTAAAACCCACCCTTTGCATTAAACAGTCATTCTATAATGTTTCTTAGCTGGAACTACATGTGATATCCTACCAGTTTCTTTAATAGAGTACAGTAGTACTGTAGAAGAATTTTATGAATTTTTAATGGATTTAAAATTTTTAATGGATTTAATGGATTTAAGCCCCCTTTGAAAACCCGTGAAATAGCGAATCCGTGAAAGATGACCCGTGAAGTAGCGAGGGATTACTGTATTGGGTATTTAGATCTGATTTTGAAATTTAGATTTCTTATGCATTTCATTTTTGTACCTATTTTGTTGTGAGCTGCCTTGAATCTGCAGAGAAGGGCAGCATAGAAATCCAATCAATCAATCAATCAAACAAACAAACATATTAATATATAACTCTGTAATAGAAGGGACACCAGTTACACACACACACACACACACACACACAGCATTCTTCATGTGTAAATTCTTTGAATCCAACCAAATCTTTTTTTCTCTCCCTTACTCTCCCTCTCTATCTCTATCCCTTCTCTTTCCATCTCTAATTTTAGGATTTTTATACTGCTTTCCTGTGATTTCTCTACTTGGTCTTTTCCCGCAAATCAACACATTCTGTATATATATCCTTGAACAGATAGATATACTGGTATTCGGTGGTTCTGGTAAGTACTGTAGTATATGGTTATACGGTTATATGTGATATCCAGGACTGGTTGAATTTAGGTGAGAGTTTTTATAGTTGGGATTCCTATTTACTTCAGACTGATAACACCGGGGAACAATTTATAACACAATTTCTGTTGAATTTGATTTTTGAACTTTTTTATAGTTAGTTAGGCATGCTGGTTTCAAAACTGTAGTTAGTTTTCTTCTGTCTAACTTCCCGGAAAATTTTGGTGCAATCAGTGATGAGCAGGATGAGCGATTCCACCAAGATTTGAAAGTGGGGCCTCACTAGGAATCTCCTGGAAGGAAACAGGGCTGGCAAAGGCAGAGAGAAGCCTCCATGGGGCCTCTCTAGGAATCTCCTGGGAGGAAACAGAGCTGGCAAAGGCAGGGAGAAGCCTCCATGGGGCCTCTCTAGGAATCTCCTGGGAGGAAACAGGGCTGGCAAAGGCAGCGAGAAGCCTCCATGGGGCCTCTCTAGGAATCTCCTGTGAGGAAACAGGGCTGGCAAAAGCAGGGAAGGGCCTCCATGGGGCCTCTCTAGGAATCTCCTGGGAGGAAACAGGGTCTCCACCCTTCCTGTAGTTTCCCCAATCACACACATTATTTGCTTTTACATTGATTCCTATGGGAAAAATTGCTTCTTCTTACAAACTTTTCTACTTAAGAGCCTGGTCATGGAAGGAATTAAGTACATAAGTAGAGGTACCACTGTACACACAATTAGAATTTAAAATAAGGAAAACTGAATTGCCCAGCAACACTGGGGCTGGCAGCTAGACTGCTTTCTAATGAGGGAAAGTGTAAGATAGGTAGTTGTCATTGGTGCCCTTAAACTCCTTGGAACAAAAAAAAGTGCAACAATTGGGCAACAGAAATATGGGAGTTAACTTCCAGTAGTGCACCCTTACTCTCAGTCTGAAAATGCCAAAATATGAACGATACCAGCCCCTAAAAATGCTACCCCTTTGTATTTGCATTGCAATGTCATATTCAAAGATTCAAGGATGGAGCTTACATTGTGATGTGTATTTCATTACTCCATCTGCCATTTGTCACTATCTTTTCCTACACACT
This sequence comes from Erythrolamprus reginae, assembly GCF_031021105.1. Taxonomy (NCBI): domain Eukaryota; kingdom Metazoa; phylum Chordata; class Lepidosauria; order Squamata; family Dipsadidae; genus Erythrolamprus; species Erythrolamprus reginae. The sequence continues at coordinate 335,816,926 of NC_091950.1, read as the reverse complement.
GTATCAATGGAAACTAGGAAACTGCATGTTTTGATGCTCACCCCACGAATAGTGAGAGGCCTTTACAAAGTATTGAGGGCAGCTTCATGGCATTAGATGGGAATTTGAACTTCCCAAAATACACAAGGCAAGTTCAAAATACAGTGGTACCTCATGATACGAACCCCTCGTCTTACGAACAACCCAAGATACGAACCCGGGGTTCAGAAATTTTTTGCCTCTTCTTACGAACTTTTTTCTTCTTACAAACCCGCCGCCGCCGAGAAGCCCCACTGCCCGGCTGTTGCTTTTTGAAACAGCTGGGGGGCTTCTCAGCGTCCTGAACCCGAACTTCCAGGTTCGGTGTTCAGGAGGCCGCCGAGAAGCCCCCCGGCTGTTTTAAAAGGTGACAGCCGGGCAGCGGGGCTTCTCGGCGGCTTCCCGAACCCCGAACCAGGAAGTTCGGCAAAAGTTTGGGTTCGGGAGGCCGCTGAGAAGCCCCGCCGCCCGGCTGTCGTCTTTTAAAACAGCCGGGGGGCTTCTCAGCGTTCTCCTGAACCCAAACGCCAAACCCGAGCTTCCGGGTTCGGCGTTCGGGAGGCCGCCGAGAAGCCCCCCGGCTGTTTTAAAAGACGACAGCTGGGCGGCAGGGCTTCTCGGCGGCCTCCCGAACCCGGAAGTTTTTTCGTTGCACAGATTAATTGATTTTACATTGTTTCCTATGGGGAACAATGTTTCGTCTTACGAACTTTTCGTCTTACGAACCTCCCCCGGGAACCAATTAGGTTCGTAAGACGAGGTATTACTGTATACAGTAATACCTCGTAAGACGAGGTATTACTGTATGCTGTAGTTTCAAATCAAGAACACCTGCAATTTAGGCCACCAATGTTTAGAATAAAATGTTGTTTTAGTATTGTACTTTATTTCCCCAAGATTCTTGCATTCAGCATTCAGTTACATTGAGTGGGTGGATATGCTTACCACTTGCTGATTTTTTTGTAGCACGTGGCAGCTGTCAAGCTAGAGTTCCTTGAAGTTAACCAGTTCCTCTGGCACTGTGTATTATTTTACTGGGTCTCAATGCAAGAGTAACATTTGTGGCTTTGCTTAACTTGTGTTTCGAGGCTGGTGTTCTTGTCTTCCGGGTCCAGTAATTTATCTGATTGAATGAACTAATTTATTTTAACACATCTGGGCAAAAAGACCTTTCTGATAATAGGCAGGGGGCTTTTACCATTTCGATTTATCTTATAATAGTTACATCCAGATGCAAAGATAAAAACGTTGGTTTCTGTATTTCAGCTGCTGCTGGAATGTACTCCTCATTGTACAGTATTTCTCGAAGCTTTATTGCTGTAATTGTCCTGTACACATTCTGCTTCAATGCAGTCAAGGTAAGAAGGAGTGATTCTGATGGCAAAACAAGCTAGAATTGCTTGTGACTCTGGTATTGTTTTCTTCTTCTTTTCCATATGTAGAACCTGTATGAATATAATTCACATTTACATTATCTTTCCATTCTCATAAGGGAAGGGTCTGCCGTGAAGAATGGGGAGGAAGTAGACACCAGGGTTTGTTGTGAATATAATTTTAACTGCAAATAAGAATTATATTTTTTGTTTGGCATATGATGAAGGATGGGTGGGTGGTCATTCAACTATGTAAGACTTTTGGTGGAGTACATATTAATACTGTAATGATAAAAACAAGAAAAGAAGTATGTAAACCCAAATAAAGCAATCCTTCAGACTGAAATCTTATAGGAGATATAATCCAAAGCATGGAAGGAAAAGCCAGGTTTTCAAATATTCTTTATTTTGACCTGATGACATAGCCAGGTTTTGAAGGCCTTCCAGAATGTCAAAAGTATAACAATAACAACAACAGCAACAGAGTTGGATGGGACCTTGGAGGCCTTTTGGTCCAACTCCTTGCTTAGGCAGGAAACCCTATGCTAATTCAGACAAATGGTTATCCAACATCTTCTTAAAAACTTCCAATGTTGGAGCATTAACAACCTCTGGAGGCAAGCTGTTCCACTGATTAATTGTTCTAACTGTCAGGAAATTTCTCCTTAGTTCTAACTTGCTTTTCTCCTTGATTAGTTTTCACCTATTGCCTCTTGTTCTACACTCAGGTGCTTTGGAGAACAGTTTGACTCCCTCTTCTTTGTGACAACCCCTGAGATATTGGAACACTGCTATCCAGTGTTCCCTCTAATTTTTTGGGGGGGGTGGGCGGAAAAGTATAGTGTCTGAGCGGCAGTCCCTTCGGGACTGGGCGGCACAGAAGTAATAATAAATTAAAAAAATAAACAAACAAACAAACAAAAAACCCACCCTGTTTTGCCTCAGAGAATTTCAAAATAAAATACTGTACTGTGTGTCTATAACAGCTCATAATAGGGCAACTCTATCAATATCAAAATGCCACTTAAATAGTTGAGCTAGTTTCAAACTAGATTTTGATTTTCTTTCTCTCTTCCTTACTCCCATTCTTTTTCTTTCTCTTTTCCTTCCTCTCTTTTTTCTATCTGTTTCTCTCTCTTCCTCTCTTCCTCTCTCTCTCCTTCCCTCTCACTCTTTCCCTCTTGGCTTCTGGGCAGGTTTGGAAAACTCTGAGTTGATGATGATTTTGCTCACTGCTCAGCTTAGAGGGAATTATGCTGCTATCATGTCTCCCCTAGTCCTTTACATTAAAAAGTGATGGAGATAATGTAATTGGATGGGGGGTGGGTGGAGGAGAATGTTCCATAAGGTGGGCACCACAGCAGAGAAGACACATATTCTGGGACCCACCTAGCTGATGGTATCCACAGCATGCCTTCTCTGCCCAATCTAATAGAGGGATTGAAATACAGTAAATATCATTGTCTTAAAATATCACCAGTGTGGGAGCCATAGAAGATTGCCCCTTCTGCTGTGTATAAGCTAGGCTTTGGTATCTTGTTAAATTAGGGGGAAAGAAAATGAAATGAGGGAAAAGCTGGATTTTATTTTTATGAGATTACTGATGGGAGAATGTGAATTTAATGGAAACTCATTTATATCGTTGGTATTCTCTGTGGGTTAATTGAACGTTCAAAGTCTCTTTGGCAAATAGTATTAAGGGTCATTTGCACGTCTTTCTGCAGGCTAATAAGCTAAATTGTAGCAGGCAGGTGGTTTTGCAGATAACCAATCTTGCCCACAGCCTGAGCTTCCTAGAGCTTTGAAATATGCTTATAATGCTGCTACCCTGAAGTTAGAAAACGCGGTAAAAGATTTACAAGATATTTGCTGCAAATTACATACATCAACTGTAGACCTTCCATTTATGCAGGAAAATTACATATAATTTGAATTTTTATTGCTTTTTCATTTTTGAAGGTATCTGTAAGCAGGGTAATTATTTGTTCCAAAATGGTGCTATGCATTTCATATCCTGACCCCAGTGTACTCTAATGTTGGCATTTATATTCTTCTTTATAAAAGACGTCTACCTGATTTTTTTTAAAGCATAACTTTAAATGTTGAATGTGTGGATGGATTGCAATTCAGGATTTACTTGCCATTAACTGGTTAATTGCCAGTTCAGTCAATGCCTGTATCCCTTCCAGACACAAGAAAGGACACAAGTGTGTTTTATTTCCAGGGATGTATTCACATTAGAGACCAGTGTTTCTGAACCATGGGCACTTTAACATCTATAGATTTCAATTCCCAGAGTTCGTCAGCCAGCAGGCTTGCTGGGAATTGAAGTCCACTGGTCTTAAAGTTGCTAAAGTTGAGAAACACCAATCTAGACCAATATAGTGGGTTAGTGCGTACAACTCTTATGGTTTGTACACCATGGTTTATGAATTAATGTGATGGGCAAATTCAGCTGCTATGGGTTTTTCAGGGGCACAGAGTGGAATACTTCTGAGGCATGGTTGCCTTCTACAAATTAGGAAAGCTAACATTTTACCAGTATTTCTTGTTTTTTGGAGTTGTGGAACTTTCATTTTTCTTCAACATTAACCGGGATGGGCTGCTGGGGTTCAGGAGAACCTATAGCTAAGATTCTGTGCAGTTCAGAGAACCCCCAAATCCCACTCCTGTATGATCCATCCACCCCGTCTTTCTCCTCCAGGAGTCCTCATGTGGTCCATTTTGGATGATGCAGATAAGTGCATGGTGTGGCGGATGCTTGGGAGGGCAAAAAACGGGCCTACTGGAAGTTTGGGAATGTTGGAAACGGGCCTCTAGAGCCTGGGGAGGCTGTTTTCGCCCCCCTAGAGGCTCAGGAAAAGCCTCCAGAGCCAGGGGAGGGCAAAAATCCTCCCAGCCACGGTGCAGGAGGCTGACTAGGTCACTCCCACCATGGCCAAGCCCACCCAGCAACCAGGCAGAAAACCCCTTGCTAAAATATTTGAAGTCCACCCCTGACCATAACAATCCTACTTTTAATACTAAAGTTCTATGTGTTTTCTCCTCTGAAATGGTATTAAATTACTCTGCTGGATTTTAATAATTAGACTTTTGGATTTTGTTGAATAGTCAACAACAACAAAAACAAAAATTTAGAAGACAAAGATATCCTGAGGCAGTACATTGTCTCTTCTTGCTGAAATCTAATGCAGGTGTCATATAAAAATGAAACTGTCAAAAAAAGTATGGTAACTTTGGAAGATAGAATGATAACATTTTCCATTCAAAATAGCATCCAGCTCCCCGTGAAATGTAAAATCGAATAGTTTTAAAGCTAGCCATGTACATCAAGCTGAAATGCTGTCCAGGAATATGTTGTGTTTTTAAATCAGAGATAGGAAGTTTGGAAAGAACTTACTTTTATATTGCTCATTGGTTGACTAGTGAGATACTGGTTGATGTTCAACTTTCTGAAATAAGAGGTGATAAGTTGCTGAAAGAAGAAAGGAAAGAGAGTTGTTGTTAGTTGGTTGTTGGTAGGGTTTTATGGCTATTTTTTCCACCACTTTCTATATAACAACTCTGTTCTAGAACATCTTTCTTGCAAGTTCTGCCTTAGATTCAACCTATTTTTTTTACACTGTCAAATGTATTCGTAACTGTTATTTGAAGAACAAGGAAAAGTGCTTTTTCATTTGAAATTATATTTATGTAATTTAAAAAACTAATGCCATTTCAACTTATTTATTTTTTTAAACATGGTATATGTAATTTAAAAATGTATCTAGGGAGGAAAAAATAGCTTCTCATGATTTTCCTTGCTTCTTTTACTTAATTGCCAATTTTAAGAGTATTGTGGTTTGCATAATTAGATACCCTGCTTCAAATATCACAACTTCATTAGCTTGATGAGATGTAATATGGTTTATTTAATGTATGACGCAGCAATTTAATTATTATGAATTCCAGCATGTTAACTATATTTAATTTATTTCTGTAGTAACTTGCAAACGATGTAAAGACATCCATAATCCTTCTGTCTCCTCTCCTCTTTATCTATAGGAACCATGGGATGCTCAACACATTCCCGCACTGTTCTCTGCCTTTTGTGGGCTTTTAGTGGCACTTTCTTATCATTTGAGCAGGCAGAGCAGTGATCCATCCGTCTTAGTGTAAGTGATCACCGATGCGTTCGTATGGCTTAAACTATAGAACTATGTAATAAAGTAATTCGATTTGTTCACTTGGTTGCGCATCTTCATCAAATGACTCAGAGCAGCTAATAAACATAAATTCTTTGGAGAGGGGGGGGCATAGAAGTCAATAAATAAATTAATAAATAAATAAATAAGGTAAATAAATAAATAACATATAAAAGAAATCAGGAAAAAGAGAACATATATATCAAAGGAAATTACATAGGACAGGAAACATACATATAAAAGAATATATATATGTATTTAATTTATTAGTATCCTGCCTTTGTTATTTTTACAAATAACTCAACGTGGAGAACATATCAACACACCTTCCCCCTCCTATTTTCCTTACGCCAACAACTCTGTGAGTTGAGCTAGGTTGAGGGAGAGTGACTGGCTGAAGATCACCCAGCTGGGTTTCCTCGCTAAGGTGGGACTAAATTTATATGCATACACATTATTTATTTATTTATTCATTCATTCATTCATTCATTCATTCACTCACTCACTCATTCATTCATTAGATTTGTATGCCACCCCTCTCCGAAGACTCGGGGCGGCTCACAACAACAAAACAATACAAATCCAATAATTAAAACAATTTAAAACCCTTAATATAAAAAACAATCATACATCTCATACAAACCATACATAAAACAGAAACAGCCCAGGGGACTCAATTCCCCCATGCCTGATGACAGAGGTGCGTTTTAAGGAGTTTAGGAAAGGCAAGAAGGGTGGGGGCAATCCTAATCTCCGGGGGGAGTTGATTCCAAAGGGTCGGGGCCACCACAGAGAAGGCTCTTCTCCTGGGTCCCGCCAAACGACATTGTTTCGTCGACAGGACCCGGAGAAGGCCAACTCTGTGGGACTTAAGCGGTCGTGGGATTCGTGCGGCAGAAGGCGGTCCTGAAGATACTCTGGTCCGATGCCATGAAGGGCTTTATAGGCCATAACCAACGCTTTGAATTGTGACCGGAAATTGATCGGCAACCAATGCAGACTGCGGAGTGTTGGTGTAACATGGGCATACCTAGGGAAGCCCATGATTGCTCTCGCAGCTGCATTCTGCATGATCTGAAGTTTCTGAACATTCTTCAAAGGTAGCCCCATGTAGGGAGCATTACAGTAGTCAAACCTATATATTTTATATATAAAATATACATAAATCATAAATATAAAAGAAACGGGAAGGCCAGTAGGAGTCAGGGCCATGTTAAACCTCAGGGAGAAAACTGTTCTAAAGGGCAGACATGTGACAGGAAAAGCAGCCCTTCGAAGTTTCATAAGATGACACTCTTAGGTCCATAAGAATGGCCCTAAAGCATGCCTATCTTATGAGTATAGTGGAAGAGGCAGAAACTACAAGAGACTGGTGTTCTCTCAAATATCCATGCTGTGTACAAGTTTATTGATGCTATCCAGGACCTTGAATTGCAGCCAGAAACCTGCTGGAAGCCATTACTTACTGTAGTGTGTGCGTTGCTGATGAAGCAGTGATGTTATTTGAATGTATCATTGGGCACTCAAAACTGTTCGTGCCATTATATTCTGGATCAGCTGGAATTTCTGAACGTTCTTCTTGTGCCCAAGAAGTTCCCCAGACTGTGTGCCAAGTGTTCTGGTTTCTGGTAGAACTTTAGTTATTAAAAATAACTCTTACTGAATGCAGTATTTCATAAACAAAGAAACTCAACTCCATTTTTATTCTCTTCACTTCCATATTCAAAATGCAATACAGACTGGTACATTCCTTTTCTCTCTTAATTACATTCCACATACATTCCTTCCAGCCTCCTATATCTCCCAAGATTTATGTACTTACAGCATGCTTCAAAAACAGCAGGAATGACTGCAAAATAACACAAAATGAACTTACTAGCTCCGGAGCGAAATGGAAACACATTTCATTTTGGAAATACAACATTCAAACTCCACCCTTCTTCCCGACTAGCCCCCTGATGTACCAAATACATCACTCCAGTATTTAACCCATTCCTCCCCTTAATAACTTTTTCCTAACACCTGTTCCTTGCGTTTTTGGACCCTTCTGAATTGGGGATTGACCCAGCAAACGTCTGTTTCTTCCTCGCTAGATTCTGGACTTATAGCCCCATCCTGTGGCTGGCCTTTCACCTGTTCTAATACCTGTAACCCAGGGTCTACCACTAATTCATAAACACTATCTGTATCAGAGTCCTCAAGCTCTTCTTCATCCTCCAACTGACCAGGAATATGTATAACACCAAGTAGGTCTGGAAGAACAATACCCCATCCAAAAATTAACTATGAAAGCTTTCCAAATATGGCGGTGGAGATCTATGGACTTACAGTCATTTGGAATTACAAGGGTGGAATCAGAATCTGTTCCAGGGGTGAAATGCTCTGGGTTCACTCGTGCATGTTAGTCGTCAGACAGCAGGTCATGAAGGCAGAGCGAGGCTCCGCCCACTTGCCTGGATGCCGCCATTTGGGTTCTTTTACCCTCTGCACAGGCACAGAACACTTTGTGCAAGGGCCAAGATTAAAAGAACCCAAATGGCGGTGTCCGACTAGGTGGGCAGAGCCTCGCACTGCCTTCACGACTGGCTCTCCGACAGCTGAGAGACACAAGTGAACCGGGAGTATTTCCCCCCTGGTCTCTTCCTTTACTTCCAGATCCATGATATTTGCTAAGTGGCTGGTAGCCATCTTTTGTGTTGGTAAATTGTTACTTAAATAAGCTAGGAGAAAAAATTACTGTCTATTGTTTCAGGAGATTGGTGTTCTAACTGATTTTCATTTATTCTCTAAATTAGGTCTCTTATTCACTGTAAATATTTTCCACATCTTGTAAAGCAGCATTTTGAAGAGCCACGAGTTGATCCACTTCCTGAGAAGATGAGAGAATCAGTGGTAGGCTTCCTTGGTTTTTGGGGGGGAGTGGGACTCTTACCAAGACCTTTATGATGGTATCATTGGAAATGTCAGCCATTGTACGGTGTTATATTAAATTGCTTAAATCCCATTTTATTTATTTATTTATTTATTTACTTACTTACTTACTTACTTACTTACTTACTTACTTACTTACTTACTTACTTACTTACTTACTTACTTACTTACTTATTGGATTTATATGCCGCCCCTCTCCAGAGACTCGGGGCGGCTAACAGCGACAATAAAACAGTGTACAATAGTAATTTGGTATTGATGATTAAAAATCTATTAATATAAAAACCAAACATACATACATACATACCATGCATACAATTGTAAAGGCCTAGGGGGAAAGAGGATCTCAATTCCCCCATGCCTGGCGGCAGAGGTGGGTTTTAAGTTGTTTACGAAAGGCAAGGAGGGTGGGGGCAGTTCTAATCTCTGGGGGGAGTTGATTCCAGAGGGCCGGGGCCGCCACAGAGAAGGCTCTTCCCCTGGGTCCCGCCAGGCGACATTGCTTAGTTGACGGGGCCCGGAGAAGATCCACTCTGTGGGACCTAACTGGTCGCTGGGATTCGTGCAGCAGAAGGCGGTCCCTGAGGTAATCTATTTTTTTATTATTATTATTATTATTATTATTATTATTATTATTATTATTATTTATTAGATTTGTATGCCGCCCCTCTCCGTAGACTCGGGGCAGAACTGTAGAACTAGTAGTTTGATTTTGCAAATCAAATGTCTTTACTTGCGTTTTTATGTTTTAAAAATTATATTTGCAGAGAGAAACCCTGAGATCAGATCTTATTGTGTGCTCTGTTGCTGCTGTGTTATCCTTTGCAGTCAGCGCCAGTACCGTTTTCTTGTCATTAGGGGTTAGTATTACCATTTCTTTCCTTCTGTGGGGGTTATTTTTTAAGACAATATATATCTATTATTCACAGCAATTAGATACTGTTTCATATTGCTTTAAAAGTCAAACCAGGGGAAGAAACATTTGCTTGTAACGGGGAGTGGGTAATGAGGGTTCATATTGTTTCACCCATTAAGAGTTTAGTTACAAATATACAGCAATTATAGCATAATGATACTAAGAGATTTTGTGGCAGCAGTAACACATCCTTTGACACAACAAGGCTGAGGTAATGTTATGTTTGGGAATGTGTATGAACATTCTGGATGCTGAGGGAAATGGTCAACTATGAGACATTCAGAGCTGCCCTACTTTCCTGCATTGAAATGGAAAATCAGTTTGCAAAGGGGTGGGAAGGAAACAACTTGAAAAGAAAGAGGTCTACTAGTGGGGATGAGTGATTCAAGTGGGAAAAAAGTAGGTCGCCTCTGAAGGGTCTGCAGAATATTTTATATTTGGAACATTTTGAATTCAAAGTGCTGATTTCAAGTTTGCTGCGTTTGGTTTCATGAGCATCACAAGCCGTCTCATTCATCCAGGAAATGTTTGAGGCTCAAAATGGAACATGTCAGATTCTTAAACAGACCTATTTTGGGCTCAAGACACATCTTGGGGGGGGGGGGGTTGTTTAAAACAGCTGAGTTTTGGATGTGACCCTGTTTCAAATAGGAAGCTTTGACTGGTGTTGTTTGAATTGAAAATGTTTTATGTATCACCTGTTGTATCTACATTTTTCCTTCACTGCCATTCATTTTCTGACTTATTTTCCCTGCCGTTACACCTTTAATGCCACCCACTGTCTACCACCTCGCTCTCAGTTTCATTCCACACAAAGACGGGGGGGGGGGGGGGGGGAAGCAAATCCTTTAATTTATTAAAATTTGATAAACTGTAATAAATGTAGAAAAGTAGGACAAGTACATATCGGTGGGCACACCAAAGTTATTTGAAATCGTAGATGAATTTGAGCTCCTCCTTTTTGTATTCCTACTAGCACTCCACACATAACATTTCCTGCATTTCATCCCTCAGCACAATTCTGTCTTTTGTCCACGAATAAACAAATGTCTTGCAAAACTAGAACATTTCTTTCTTGTGTTCTTTTCCCCTTCAGCTACAGTATTAGAACAGTATTATCAGAAAATGTTTTATGAAATGAAAACAAAGCTCTTCCCTTCATTTTTCAGTTACTTTTTCAACAACGCATTTTTGTGGAAAATGGCATTTTTAACTGATTTTTAAAAATCAATATCATATTTTAAATTTAAAATGTTTTAAGTATTATGATGTGATTTAGGCTTCGCTTTGCTTCCTTTTAATCCAGGAATTACTCAGCCTGGTGCTTTTCATTTTTGCGTGGACTGTGGGATTCATAACACACTACATACTTCCTCAACTTCGCAAACACCATCCATGGATGTGGATATCCCATCCTATCCTTAAAAATAAGGAATATCGGCAGAGAGAAGTAAGAGGTATGTAGAGCATTGGGTTCCTGAATACAAATATGTAAAATGACAGTGTTTATTATGCTTTACGTTAAAGTTAATATGGTATTTTTCTCATTATTGCGAATCATGAAGTAAATAAACCATTATGTTAAAGTAAATGAAGGCATGCAGGGATTATAATTTAAATTGTTTAAATGATTTAAATTTAAGTTTAAATTAAAATTAAAATTAAAATTTAAGTTTAAATTTAAATTATTTAAACTGTATTTTTTAATACAATTGGATTTGTACACTATTTATGTTGCTGTGAGCTGCCCCGAGTCTTCAGAGAGGGGCGGCATACAAATCAAATCAATACATACATACATACATACATACGTACGTATGTACAGCAAAAAGGTGAACCTTCCCAAGAGCTGCAGCGGAGCAGTGATTAAATGCAGTACTGCAGGCTATTTCTGCTCACTGCTGCAATTTGCCGCACAAATCCCAGCAACCGGTTAGGTCCCACAGAGTTGGCCTTCTCCGGGTCCCATCGACTAAAGAATGTCGTCTGGCAGGACCCAGGGGAAGAGCCTTCTCTGTGGCGGCCCCGACCCTCTGGAACCAACTCCCCCCAGATATTAGGGTTGCCCCCACCCTCCTTGCCTTTCTTAAGCTCCTTAAAACCCACCTCTGTCGTCAGGCATGGGGGAATTGAGATATTCCCTTCCCTTACAAAATTTATGCATGGTATGTTTGTATGTATGATTGGTTTCTTAAATTAGGGGTTTTAAACTACTTTTAATATTAGATTTGTTTATATTGTTTTTTACTGTTGTTAGCCTCCCCGAGTCTGCGGAGAGGGGTGGCATACAAATCTAATAAATAAATAAATAAATAAACAAACAAACAAACGGCACTTTGAGTCTCAGCCTTCCATCCTTCCAAGGTCAGGTAAAATGAAGACCCAGATTGTTGGGGGCAATATGCTGATTCTGTAAACTGATTGGAGGGGGCTGGAAAAGCACTGTGAAGTGGTATACAAGTCTAAGTGTTATTGCTATTACTTGCCATGGAACAGTTTTCCCCAACCAATTCCATTTAAACCTGGAGCTGTAGATCTTCGAATTTCAGACAACATGCATTCAGCCCAGTTGACTAAGTATTAGAAATTGAAATCCCAACCCATTTAGAAGGACCTGGGGCGAGGGGAGCCTGCCCAAGAAACACCAGATTGGGATAGAATAGTTTGACAGCAAAAATCCTGGGAAGTATGATATTATAGCAAAGAAATGGAGAAAAATAATCCTTTCTTGCCATTCTCATATTCTAACCATTTGGATTCCTGCTGCTTAAACATGCTAGCTACGTTTAGTGGGTAAGTTTCCTGTTGTTAATTATTTTGAGAACATAAAATTGCAAGAATCATAATACTCTTCATTTTGATATGTTCCAAACTGTTATGCGTGGAAGGTGTTTGCAGGCAATTTGGTAACACTCCCCCCCATCCCCAGTATTTTCTTTCATCATTTGTAGCTTGGTATTCAGGATGACTATTATATTGACATGTTTTTATTCAGTAAAACTCATCAATTAGCCTGCTTCAAGTTGAGGTTTCCCAGATATGTTGGATTCTCATTACCATAACTTTGAGCCAGTAAAGACTATGCTGACTGGAAAAATTATCAGGTTGGGATCCAACACATTTTGAAGTACAGTGATACCTCGTCTTACAAACCCCTCGTCATATGAACTTTTCGAGATACAAACCCGCGGTTTAAGATTTTTTTGCCTCTTCTTCCAAACTATTTTCACCTTACAAACCCAAGCCGCCGCCACTGGGATGCCCCACCTCTGGACTTCTGTTGCCAGCGAAGCACCCGTTTTTGCACTGCTGGGATTCCCCTTAGGCTCCCCTCCATGGGAAACACCACCTCCAGATTTCCGTGTTTTTGCGATGCTGCAGGGGAATCCTAGCAGCACAAAAATGGGTGCTTTGCTGGCAACGGAAGTCTGGAGGTGGGGTTTCCCAGTGAGGGGAGCCTCAGCGAAATCGCAGCATCACAAAAACACGGAAGTCCGTAGGTGGGTTTTCCCATGGAGGGGAGCCTCGGGGGAATCCCAGCAGCGCAAAAATGGGTGCTTTGGCTGGCAAAAGGGGTGAGTTTTGGGCTTGCATGCATTAAGCGCTTTTCCATTGATTCCTATGGGAAACATTGTTTCATCTTACAAACTTTTCACCTTACAAACCTCGTCCCGGAACCAATTAAGTTCATAAGATGAGGTATCACTGTACTAGGTGGAGGGAACCTTAGTTTCAATGTAAGGTGAACTGGGATAAGGATATTTATGATTATAAATACATTACACTTGTAAATAATATTTGGAGTAACTAACTGCGTTCAGCTGGAAGTCAAAATAGGAAACAATTCTAATAATTCTCAAGTGCTTGATCATTGTCTAAATTAGTGCTTGGATAACAATATGGATTGATATAATTTTATGAAACTGTAACCAGTTAGCATCACTATTTCAGTAAACCCTTTAACAAAATACAGTTTTAAACTTTGTAATAAGATTATAATTTTTGCTGACCACATAACCCTTGAAAGGAAATAGTACTTTTTATTATTTACAATTTATTTTATTTTTTATTATTCTTAAATAATAAGCATGAGATTGGAATAACAACAGCTGCTGAATGGAGAAGTAGGGATGGCTGTAAATATCTCTAAAATTACAGCTGTAGTTTTAGTTCTCCTGTAAATCTATCAGCTAGAAGCAACCTGACTTTTCATTAGCTGACTGTCTTCAGGGGCTCTAAACTCACTTCAGTTTAGAACATCCCTGACATGTTTTTATGGGTCTACATTTTAATGACTCTCTTTGTATGTTTTTGACATGTTAGGTGATACGGATGTCAGAAAAAGGGATGTTTCCATTATCTCAGTTGCTTCTCAAAATCAAGCTGACAACTGATTTTGTGCAGGGAGAAAATACAATATCCTAATAAGATTCTATTATAAAAGATCAAATATTAACTTCCAAACAATGTCATGGATATAAAGCATACCTAGGAAATTCACATAATGATTAACAACAATTACAACAGCAATAATAATAAAGATCAAATACAGTGGTACCTCTACTTAAGAACGCCTCTACTTAAGAACTTTTCTAGATAAGAACCGGGTGTTCAAGATTATTTTGCCTCTATTTAAGAACCATTTTCTACTTAAGAATCCGAGCCCAGAAATATTTCCCAGGAAATTTGAGAGTGGCACGAAGGCCCAGCCAGTTTCTTGCCATTCCCCCTTTAATCCTGGCCATCTCGGGCTTTTCTTGGCTGCCAGAGGAGCCTTTCGGTGGTGCTTAAGGAGGCTTTGGCAGCCCAGAGCGAACGGAGCATTTTCCTTTCTCTGGGCGCTTGGAGAGGGAATAAACCATTTCGCTGTGGTGACTCCCTCGCACTGCCTCCCGTACATCCGGCGTGAGGTTGCCTCCCGGAGTGTCTGGGTGTGGAAAGACAAAAGGGGGTGCTTTGCCCCAGCCATATCAACTCGTATTCAGTTAAACCGAGGAGTCACCACAGTGAAGGAATGAGCGAGAGGAGAGGGGAGCCCTTCAGTATGGGAAGGAAGAGGCAGCAGCCACTGCCTTTCGGTCAAAGGACTGGGAGGTTCCCCCCTCTCGCCCGCCTGGGTTTCTTTCTCTGGTGTAGTGGATGGGAGGCAGCCTTGTGCTGGGTGTATGGGAGGCGCTTGCTCCTTGCTGCCTCAGAGTCCCTCTTTTTTTTAAGCCTTAAAGTTTTGGAGTTTTTTTATTCCCCTCGCCTAACCTTCTTCCTTTGGCAGCAACTGTCCTCCTAATAATAATAATAATAATAATAATAATAATAATAATAATAATAATATAATATTAGATTTGTATGCCGCCCCTCTCTGAAGACTCTGGGCGGCTCCCAACAATAATAAAAAACAATATAACAGTGAACAAATCTAATATTAAAAGAAAAAGATATATAAAACTCCAGCTATTAAAAACAAACAACACATACATACCAAACATAAAATATAAAAGCCTGGAGGAGGTGTCTCAGTTCCCCCATGCCTGGCGATATAGATGGGTCTTGAGTAATTTGCGAAAGACAAGGAGGGTGGGGGCCGTTCTAATCTCTGGGGGGAGTTGATTCCAGAGGGCCGGGGCCGCCACAGAGAAGGCTCTTCCCCTGGGGCCAACCAAACAACATTGTTTGGTCGATGGGACCCGGAGAAGGCCAACTCTGTGGAACCTTATCGGCCGCTGGGATTTGTGCGGTAGAAGGTGATTCTGGAGGTATTCTTCCTCCTCCTCCTCCCCCCACCCAAATTCCGAGCTTTTGTTTCTTTCCTAATGGGTTTGCATGCATTATTTACTTTTACATTGATTCCTATGGGAAAAATTGCTTCTACTTAAGAATGTTTCTACTTAAGAACCTGGCCACGGAACAAATTAAGTTCTTAAGTAGAGGTACCACTGTATACTATTTTTAATGTATTACAAATATATACATTACAAGATATTTCAAATTAAAACTAATGTCTCCAAGTCACTTCTTTTGACGTCATGAATACATTAGGTTTTCTCATTGTGAATACAAAAGTGATTTGCCATTACCTCCTTCTGAAGTGTTTTCCCCACTTTCCAGTCCAGACTAAAGTTTAGGATTCTCCAATCCAATTACTGAAGAGATTCGGTCTTGCTTAATTTTCTGAATACTCAAAGTCAGCTGAATCCTGCAGTCCTGCTAAACATTTCAAGATAGGGTGAGGAATGAAACATAAAAATAAAAGGCAAGGGAGAAAAAAACCATTCATATCGTATATTACAGTTCTGAACAAAAGTTATTTCTGAACTGATGGCTTTCATTTCAATAAACAGAAAAAGACAGAAGGAAAAGGGGGGACATGATCGAAACATTTAAATATGTTAAAGGGTTAAATAAGGTCCAGGAGGGAAGTGTTTTTAATAGGAAAGTGAACATAGAAACATAGAAGTCTGACGGCAGAAAAAGACCTCCTGGTGCATCTAGTCTGCCCTTATACTATTTTCTGTATTTTATCTTAGGATGGATATATGTTTATCCCAGGCATGTTTAAATTCAGTTACTGTGGATTTATCTACCACGTCTGCTGGAAGTTTGTTCCAAGGATCTACTACATAAGAACAAGGGGACACAATCTGAAGTTAGTTGGGGGAAAGATCAAAAGCAACATGAGAAAATATTATTTTACTGAAAGAGTAGTAGATTCTTGGAACAAACTTCCAGCAGACGTGGTTGGTAAATCCACAGTAACTAAATTTAAACATGCCTGGGATAAACATATATCCATCCTAAGATAAAATACAGAAAATAGTATAAGGGCAGACTAGATGGATCGTGAGGTTTTTTTCTGCCATCAGTCTTCTATGTTTCTATGTTTCTATGTAAACTGTAGCTCTTAAAATTTTGGATTTCCTTTGTGCTTGGTTTATTGTTTGGATGCTATCCATTTACAAGTCTACAGCATTTTGTGTCTTCCAATAGCTAGCCACCTCTTTTTGTATGGTGTCCTTTTTAGCTTTTAAATTCTCACTTTATAGAACACTTATATATGACTTGTTATTTATACTTTGGGGCAGCCTTTAATGGACATCTCATTATTCAGATGATCAGAACCAATCTGAAATGTTAAAGGCGGATTTTAGTTCATGTTTCATATTTTTCAGGAAGAACAAGATCCTCATTATAAGAACATATTGAATATTAACATGATTTCAAATGAATGAATAATGTGTCTAAAGCTAGTAATCCATTAATAGCATATATGAAAGTCAGCTGCTATTCGTTATTACTATTACTCATGATTTCATAAAGGATTTTTTTTAAATTCAGCTGCTGCGCATTTAATGTGGTTCGAGAGACTGTACGTGTGGCTTCAGTGTTTTGAAAAGTACATCTTGTATCCTGCAATAATACTGAACTCCCTCACCAATGATGCTTTTTTAATCAGCAAAAACAAGAGGATAACCTCACAGTAAGTTGCATATTATGTTTCTAAATGCATTATTTATAGAATTAAAGCTCTCCTCGTATCCCATCAACAATGATTGAAAATGGTGCTGGAAGAAAGGGAAGAACCAGTGTAATGTTGTGCTTTACTCCAAACCCCCTGAGTTGGTCCAATAAGATATAATGATCAATGGTATCAAAAGCCATCAAGAGTCCAAGAATAAGGATGGGCACACAACTTCATGGCACTGGACCAGGATATCTACGAGACCGCCTTCTGCCGCACAAACCCCAGCGACCGGTTATGTCCCACAGAATTGGTCTCCTCCGGGTCCCGTCAACTAACCAATGTCGTTTGGTGGGACCCAGAGGAAGAGCCTTCTCTGCGGTGGCTCCGACCCTTTGGAATCAGCTCCCTCCAGAGATTAGAACTGCCCCCACGCTCCTTGCCTTTTGTAAACTCCTTAAAACCCACCTCTGTTGTCAAGCGTGGGGGAACTGAAACATCTCTCCCTGCCTATGTAGTTTTCTGTGTATGATATGACTGTATGTATGCTTTCTTTTTATATATTGGGGTTTCTTGTTTTTTAGACTTTTAAAATGTATTATTGTTATTTTAGAGTCTAACTATTAGATTTGTCATTATATATTGTTTTTATCATTGCTGTAAACCACCCCGAGTCTACGGAGAGGGGCGGCATACAAATCGAATAAATAATAATAATGATGATGATGATGATGATGATAATAATAATAATAATAATAATAATAATAATAATAATAATAAGTAATCCACAAATGAGATCAGTATTGTTTCAGTCCCATCCCAGGCCTGTAATCTAACTGAAGGGGGTATAGATAACCTGCTTCCTCTAGGGTTATTTGCAGTGCAACCAACTTCTCAAACTTTTTTTAAGGAAAGGTTAAAAACAGGACGAAATATTTCCATATAGTTAGATCTAGCAAGCCACTCCCTCTCTCAAAAAATTTCCCACCTTTACAATCCAGCCTAAATGATGTACTTACTTGAAGTTCATTGATTCACCAGAGAGAAATTATAAACATGCATACTGTAGATGCATTCGATGTAATGCTTAAATACTATAAGATCTAGAAACTGTGAGTTAAGATTTTGAACGTATCTAATTCTTCTCAGTCCAACTTAGTTAGAAAAACTATGAGAAAGGAACCTAAGGATTAATATATGGGGTTATGACAGTACAATAGAACTGGGAAATTTATAATCCACATAACACCACCGTTTTATGGTCTCCGTGTGAGTAGCTGACATTCAGATCACTCCTAAGCGTTTTCCCATTCTCTCCTCTAAAAATTTTGAAGTATTGGCTGGTGTTTTGTTCTTCTTTGAAGTTATCACCTCTGGACATTTGTGTGATGTCTTCCGTCAGCCATGATTCACACCAGAAGCATATCTATTTTTGGCAAAAACACATCTAGGGTCAAAGTCTTATAACAGCACGGGCATCTTATTCATGCAAAATATATTCTCTTGTTTTAATTTTATTGGTCATTTTAATTTAACTGGAAAATGCTGACACAATTCTTACAAAGCTGTATGAGCAGGAATCACACCCTATTTTTCTCTGAAGTAGTGTGCTTATGTCACATAAATTTAGCGAGAGGAATCTCCAAATGTTCTTGGGAATAAAGATAAATGCCATCCTTTCATCTTTTAAGTCTTTCCCTTTTTTTTTTAAAGATTTTGCTTCTTTACATCTTGATATCACATGGTTGTCTTTAAAGTTCTGCTTACTGATCATGTTCTGTTATCACTTGATTACAAAAGAGTAACATAAGCCTTACTCCTAATGCTATTGTACACTAAATATTAGAAAGTTGTTATATAATTCAAAATAAACAGTTAAAGCTTGCCTTCAGTTTAAAACAAGACTATGTGCATTTTACACTAACAGACAGAAATAAGCATTCTGGGAGGAACATAGATTTTCTTTCTTTCTTTTCTAATATTGTAATATTAACAGCAGCAGATTTACAGGTGGCCCTCATTTAGCAGCTGTCTTGTGTAGCAATCATTTACTGCAGTGATTTAAAAAATTAACTTTGCAACCAATTATGGGCCTGTAAAGCAAAAGAAAGCTGAAGTAAGATCATAACCACAGTTGTGCTTAGACAGCTGTTTCATTTAATGACTGAGAGTGCTGGTCACTAAATAAGGGCTACCTCTACCACAGTTAAGTGCAGCATCAGAAATTCCCTAAATCAAGACAAGTGTTCTCGACTTCCATAAGTCATATTTTAGTAACTGGGATATGCAAACACAGTTTTAACAGATAAATAAACCAAATGGAATTAAGTGTTTTTTTAATCAGTACAACCTGGTCTACCCAACTATGGGACATACCGCTTCCACTTTTGCCTTTCAACCCCAATTCAGGAGCCTTCGCAGGCAGTTGCTTTTGTGACAAACTATTTTTTGTGTTAAATTTATATTTACCAACAAAGAGAAAAGGGGAAACTAACATAGATCTATTTTAAGCTATTTAGCTCTAATCATTCTGGCATCGGGCCAGAATATCTCCAGGACCGCCTTCTGCCGCACGAATCCCAGCGACCGGTTAGGTCCCACAGAGTTGGCCTTCTCCGGGTCCCGTCGACTAAACAATGTCGTCTGGTGGGACCCAGGGGAAGAGCTCTGTGGTGACTCAGACCCTCTGGAACCAGCTCCCCCCAGAGATTAGGATTGCCCCCACCCTCCTTGCCTTTCGGAAACTCCTTAAAACCCACCTCTGCCGTCAGGCATAGGGGAATTGAAACATCTCCCCCTTGCCCATTTATTTTTTGTGTATGATTCGATTGTGTGCTTGTTTTTTAATATATTGGGGTTCTTTTGGATTTTTTAACTTAAAACTGAAATTTAGATTGTGAAATATTAGATTTGTTACTATGTTTTGTTTACCATTGTTGTGAGCTGCCCCGAGTTTACGGAGAGGGGCGGCATATAAATCCAATAAATCTAATCTAAATCTAATCTAATCCGATAGCCATACCCTTCTGGGATTCCAACCTGGGTTGCTTGCATATTAAGTAATGTATTAACCTCTAAGTCACTGGTACAGCTAACAAAGCAAGGAGAACTTGTGGCTTAGGGCATTGATGGCAAACTTATGGCACGTGTGCCACAGGTGACACATGGAGGGCACACTCATCGTTACTCTGTGTCAGTTCCAGAGCACATGCGCGCTGGCCAGCTGATTTTCAGCCTTCATTTTGGGCTGTTTTTGCTCTTCCCAGGCTTCATGAAAGCTTCCTGAAACCTGGGGATGGTGAAAAATGTCAGGATTAAGTAGTATCCTGAGGTAATACCTCAATGCAGCAGGAAGGAATACGAAGAGAATGCTGAGTCATTCTCAGATAAATAAGCATGAAGCAACCTGATTGGGTGAGAAGTATTTAAATATGCCAGAGCTTTTGTATTGCTCTCTCTGATTCTCTGGCGCTCTCTGATCTGAGGTTCCTGTTGCAGTATTGCTGTATTGATCTGTTGGTTCCTGTGAGTTACTGTAACTGAGATAGTTGTAGTGAGATACTAGTGTGGTGCATTCATAGTAAAGTAGAATACAGTTAGTAGTGTAAATAAGAAGTAAATATATTTTTGCGAGACTTCTTGCTGCTGCTGCTGTGTTTCATTGAAGACTTCAACTCCATATCTATTGGTCTGTGGCTGGCTTGTTGGGTTGGTTAGCTGCTTGGGCTGGTTAGCTGCTTGGGATGGCTATCTCCAACCCTGGGAATGATGAAAAATGGCCCAATGGGCCAAACGGAAATTCAAAAAAGAAATTCTGGCTGGGCTGTTGGGCTATTTTTCGTCATCCCCAGGGTTCACAAAAGCCTCCTGAAGCCTGGGGAAGGCAAAAACTGCCAACCAGAAATTGGGAGGCTTTAATGAGATCTGTGTGCATCTATCTAAATCAGGGGTAGGTAAAGTTGGCTCTTCTGTGACATGTGGACTTCAACTCCCAGAATTCCTGAGCTAGCAAGATTGGCTCAGGAATTCTGGGAGTTGAAGTCCACATGTCATAGAAGAGCCAACTTTGCCTACCCCTGACCTAAATGCAAGCAGGCCAGGTTTGAATCTCAGAAAGTTATGGCTAGCTGACGAGAGCTAAATAGCTTGGAATAGATCTATACTAATCTCCCTTTATTTCTTTGTCGGTAAATATAAATTTAACATGAACCAAATGAAAGCCGTCCTAATGTCTATAATGCATCTACTTTAATTTATTTGAATCTTCTTTCCATTTTGTTTTGCAGTTGCGATATCTTTCTAATTACAATTGCGGGAATGAAGCTACTGCGGTGTTCATTTTGCAATCCCATCCACCAGTTTGTTACATTAAGCTTCACGTTCATCTTCTTCAAGTTTGATTGCAAAGGTTTCTCCGACAACTTCTTATTCAATTTCTTCATTATGTCAATTGTATTTAATAAGGCAAGTGATGATTTTTCAAAACATCATCGTCCTTTCAAGCGTAAATATTTCTTTTGGGTTGAGTTAATCTTTTTTTCTTT
Source organism: Erythrolamprus reginae (assembly GCF_031021105.1). Lineage (NCBI taxonomy): Eukaryota > Metazoa > Chordata > Lepidosauria > Squamata > Dipsadidae > Erythrolamprus > Erythrolamprus reginae. The sequence goes on along the minus strand of NC_091950.1, from coordinate 335,795,507 downwards.
CAAAACAAACAAAATGCAGAATTGTTGCAATGCTCTTAATGGTAATACAGTGATACCTTGTCTTACAAACTTAATTGGTTCCGGGATGAGGTTCTTAAGGTGAAAAGTTTGTAAGACGAAACAATGTTTCCCATAGGAATCAATGGAAAAGCGATTAATGCGTGCAAGCCCAAAATTCACCCCTTTTGCCAGCTGAAGCATCCGTTTTTGCGCTGCTGGGATTCCCCTGAGGCTCCCCTCCATGGGAAACCCCACCTCCGGACTTCCATTGCCAGCGAAGTACCCGTTTTTGCGCTGCTGGATTCCCCTGCTGGGATTCCCCTGCAGCATCACAAAACCATGGAAGTCCGGAGATGGGGTTTCCCATGGAGGGGAGCCTCAGGGAAATCCCAGCAGCGCAAAAAATGGTGCTTCGCTGCCAACGGAAGTCCGGAGGCGGGGCATCCCAGCAGCAATGGTGGGTTTGTAAGGTGAAAATAGTTTGTAAGAAGTGGCAAAAAAATCTTAAACCCCGGGTTTGTATCTCAAAAAGTTTGTATGACAAGGCGTTTGTAAGACGAGGTAACACTGTATTATCTAAGTTTTGATCTCATATTTAAAAGTAAATCCTGCTGATAAAGATCAAGCATAAATATTGCTGTATCCTACCAAAACGTAAGAAAGAAATTATTTTAATTTGAAATGTCATGTTGACTTCTGTGTTGAGACAATGCTGTCAAAACTGACAACAGTAGAGCAGCTTTGAAAAGGAGAATTATTAATAAATTGGAACCCAGCTTGCTGAGTCACAGATGAAGGAGCCGCTTACTTGAATATTTATTTAACTTTTAGATACTCCTGGGATTTTTTTTAAATTCAAAAGGCTCCTCTGGGAAATTATTCAAATATATAATCAGCTTTAACATAAATTATTAATTTTTCATTCCTTGTGACCGGTTTCACCTTCACTTCCTTGGTTTTCAGCTCATTCGGATTTGTTAGACAGGTTACAAAAGGGCATTTGCTGGAGCACAGAAGTGTGAGTGAAACACCCTCCCCAAAGCATGTGTGTATCTATGCCCCCTTGCAGGCTTTCTGCAGTTACTTTAAAGCTGTCTGCAAAGAATATAAATCCTTCCATTCCCCACTATCCTGTCAGAACGGAAGAAGCTTCTAGGATGAGAAGCGAAACATCTTCAAAAGCAAAAAAATGAAAAAGCAGCTTTAGGATACAAAGGCATTCTTCAGTCGTCCATTTTGCACATGTAAAAGAAATGTACATGTAGATAAAAATAACACTGTGCAATGTGCATACACAGATAATTGAGTCTGTGTGACAAGAATAGAGTTTGCTAATTCACTATACCTCTACACAGAGGTGGGCTACTGCCCGGATGGTGAATTGGGGGGGGGAGAACGCAGTGAGGTAGCAAAAATGGAGCTCCACCCCAGAGCACCCAATTTGCACTTAAAGACGTTGAAAGAAAATGCATAAGCCATGCCTGTTACGTCTCCGCCCACACAAGGGAAATTGCTTGGAGACAAGCCGGATTGGTAGAGAACGGCTTCCTCCTATAGGCTATGTCAAGCGGGGTGTTACAGCCGGGAGCAGGAAGTTCTGAGTTAGCTGATTGGTCCTTACCTCAGTAAGTTGTCAATATATAAGGGATTGTACTTGTTATGTTTACGCCGGTTCTTGCTTGTGTTCAATAAAGAGTTGATTCCGACTAATTGGTGCCTGACGTCTCAATGCCCACAGTGTGGTAGTAAAAATTTTGGTAGCCCTTCACTGCCTCTACATTGTAAAATATTTATCTGCTGCTCTTATGTCTGGATAGATGATTACAAATTCAGATATTGAAGCCCTCTTGATCAAGTTCACCATATTTCAGGCAGACATTATTTCTTTATCATATTTAGAAACTACCCGTCTCCCTCATAGGGCAATTCTGGGTAGTGAGTAATCTTGAAGGCTCACCCATGTAGCCCAGCAATCAAAGAATCTCTCATGTGACATCATTTTTGTAAGTAGTTGTTCATTTGGAGTGTTTTACTTTTTCCATCCTCTTTCCAAGGTGGGTTACCTCTTTGAGCCCATAGAATGGATAAGATCATTACACAAAGTTACCCTTGGATGGCGAGTCTGCGGAGAGGGGCAGCATACAAATCTAATAAATAATAATAATAATTATTGTTGTTGTTGTTGTTGTTGTTGTTGTTATTGTTAGTACCCTCCAAACACCCTTCAGCTTTTCTAGAGTTTTAAAATCTGCGATGTTAACAGTTGTAGCTACTCTTGGTAGTATCATTTAAGCAAGAAGGGATGGTTGTGATACTTGTAAAGAGATTGTTGTGAGAATGGCCATTGTTTGCTGGCCTTAGGGATTTGGAATAAATGAATTTTATTCATTTAAGGAAAAAGAAAGTATTGTTGAAAAGCAGCTTCTGCAAAGTGCCAAGAGGTTGAACGTGGGAATAGCTGAGCAAATGCACGAGTAAAATCAAGATAGCATCAATCAAACTATTGTTTTTTCCCATGCAGAAAGTTGCTGGAACAAAGAATGCAAGTCAGAAAGTTGATGACTCTGCAAATTGACACGTTTTATAAGATTCTAGTCCATCAGGGGAATCAATTTCTAAGGTTCCTACAATGTCATGAGCTATCCTTTCAAAAAAACCATTTGGAAGAATCCATTTTTATTAAAGAACGTGCATGCCTGTATTTATGTAGATCTATAGTCTCTATATACTTATGTAGATCTTTTGATGTTTTTTAATCCTGCCTTCATTTTTTTTATAAATAACTCAAGACAGTGAGCATACCTAATGCTGCTTCCATTTTCCCCACAACCCTGTGAGATGAATCCAGCAGAGAGAGAGTGTGTGTGTTACTGGCTCAAAGTCACCCAACTGACTTTCATTCCTAAAGTGGGACTAGAACTCACAGTCTCCTGTTTCTAGCCTGGTGCCTTAACCACTAGACCAAATACCATCAGATTGTGAACTATTACAATTTTCCAATTTAGTCACAATTCTTCTTAAAATACAGGAGGTTAATTTTTCCCTGCCATACTTTTCACTCTGTATAAACTGGACTTAATCTTGTAAAAGTGACCGTCAATACATTAGTTTTCACTGAAGATGTGAGGTTTTCTTCAATAGCTATGCTAAAGTGCTTTCAATCCATACCATCATGTCCAAAACAAATACCGTATCCCATCAAAGCAGTGGTTGGAGGTACATTTTTCTGTTACTCTTCAAAAACCTTACAATAAAATTATATTAGACAGTTGATTAGCAGATTGTTTTTTCCCAGTGCTATTAGTAATAGTAGTTGCAGTATAATAGTAGACTGATCATTGTAGTAATTTTATCGCTTATCTGAGCTGATCCAAGATAATTATTGCCTGAGACAAAGCAGCAAATCATACACAAGCATACAGACACAAAACTACATTGCTCTGAAGACCAGTCAAGTCTTCATGATACCAGAAATAGAAAAACCCCACAAGAGCCTATTATCCCCAATATAACATTTCAATCATCAGTTTTTCAGCCAACAATTTGTTGCTGTTTCATGTCACTGAAAATCAATTGCCCAAAATAACAGTCTCATGCTAGCTAATCAGAAATCCAGTTGGTTCCTTTTTTCTTTAATTAATGCAATCCAGGGAGCTCAAACGGAGTGAATCAATATAATTGCTTGGGTTTCTATTGCCTACACTACAAATCTTTTTGATCTGCTTGTTGCTGATTGCTGATACTTATTTTCCCTTGCAAAACCACTCAACGGATTCTGATATCATTTTTCCTCTAGTAGATACGGACTTTTCAAAATAAAAGAGACCAAATCACTCAGAGATAATGTAGACGATAGCCCACCTTTTATAAACCCTCTCAGTTTGCCTTTTCTGCCGATGTATAATATCTGAATATAGGTTATTTTTTCAACAATTCAATTTCCCATTTATGTGGTTTTCTAATATATCACTCCACAGAACATATTGTGTACCTGTTTCATATGGTTTGGGTGATAGAAAAAGGTAATATATGATTTAAAAATAATAATTCAGTGGTTTTAGGTTGTCAAGGCTTACCATACCAAAAAACAAGGCAATGCTCCTGGTTGCAGAAATATGCTATTCTTTGTTGTGTCAGTAATTGTTGTGTTTGGTTCTGGCCCAGCTCTTGCCCCAAGGAATGTGGAGGTGGATGCAGGGGAAACATCAACATGTCATAGGCCTGTTTTATTGCCGACAGAGTCAGGGAGTGCAGTTTCCTTGGACGAAGAAGAAGGTGGGGGTGACTTGGAAGAGGAGGGCTTGGCACACAGCCCAGGAAGCCAATCTCCATTATCTTCGGTTGATTCGGATGAGGAAGTGTTAGACCCACGCAGGCACAGACTTATGCATAGAAGAGACCAATTGAGGAAATATTACAGGAGATAAGAAACGCCACCTGTGTTTGGGTGGGGCTCCAGTAATTAGAGCTGCTGTTATAAATAGCAGCGTGCTGGCTTGGGCCGTTGTGGAAGATTATCTGATCGTTGTTCTTCAGGATTGTGCCTTGCTGTTTCCGGACTTTGTTGATTTTTCACGACTTTGAAACCAAAGCAGAGCAAAGTGTGTATGTTTCACTTTGGGGGAGAAGGAGGGCTGTGACGTTTCTTTACAGCTGCTAGCTAAGTACTTAAAGACTGATTAAGGGGATTGTACAGACTACCAGGTTGTTTTGGGAAGAGTGCTCTTTGCAATACAAAAAGGGTGCTTTGTTTCTTTTGAATTTTTGGGATAAAGAACATTGTTTTTGAATTTTCAAGTGTGTGTGTGTCTGAAATTTGTACCCTTGAATTTTCGGGAGACTCATACCATAGAGCCCAGCAGAACAGTAATCAGTTAAAATACTATTTTTGATTTCAACATCTTTGTTGAACAGATATTCTCTAGCTTAGTCTGAAATGCAAGACATGCTTGGTTTAATCTGTGTGTTTTGGGAAGTGAATGCTTGGTTCTGATTGTCAGTTAGGTGAAAGACTGTCAGAATATTTTATGAAAAAATGTTTCAGAATGAACCTGCCAACATAGTCTGCTCAGCTGCACAAGCTACCTGCTGGGACTTCTTCAGACGTGACAACTGATTGTAATGAAGTATCTCAAGGAGAGACTTTGATTCGGTGGAAGGTTCTCTAGTCTTTTTCACTGCTTTTCAGACTGCATTGGGAGATTTTTAAAAAATTCCCTAGAGTAGTTTTAGTGAGATACAAAGGGGAAATCTGCAAAATTATGTTACATGCTGAAAAGAATGTTCTCCCCTGTACAATAAATGGTATCACCTAATTCTCAACGTGGTTTAGCTGATAGTCTACTTACCGGTATATGCACTGCTTTTTGCCACAATTTCTTGGATCCATTATCTATTAACCGATGCAGGGGCGGATTGCTATTACTGGCTGCTACTGGTGCGCTATGCACACAGCTTCATTCATCTTCTGTGGGTGCGCTCACGTGTGCGTGGATCCCCAGTGTGTTTTTGCATCCTTGCATGCGCAGGAAGCAAAAATGCACCAAAATCTTGCAAGGGGACACGCACGCATGGGAGATTTTGGTGATTTTTTGCTTCTGCACACACACAGAAGCAAAAAAATTGCCAAAATCTCCCATACATGAGCATCCCCTTGTGAGATTTTGCTTCTCTGTGTGTGCATGAAGCAAAAAATATGAAAACTTGAAGAAAAAAGATGGCAGTGCCCATAGGACTGGCAACGAAGCGGTCGCTCACAAATTGCTTGTTTTAGCATCTGTTTTTGATTTTGAGATGGAAACGTTTTTTCGCTCTGGGCAACTTTTTTTCTGACTATGGAATCCTATGTTTTTTTCCCTAGACATCAAAAAAAAGTTCAATTCTTAAAAAGAGCAAGCAATACCATTTTTAGACATGGAATCCCGAATCACGTTCTAGCACCCATTTTTTATTTTGCATGAAGAAAAAAATATGAAAAATTGAAGAAAAAAGATGGTGATGCCCATAGGACTGGCAACGAGCAATCACTCACAAATTGTACAATCTGGCGGCCGCTACTGGCATGTAGTCGCCTACCGCACCGGTAGCAAACTGTCCCTGGACCATTGGATCCGGCAATATTTTTTTTCCACATTACTTGAGTTAGTGGTTTCCCTAACACTGATTGTTGGATTTTGGACCAGTTGCAGCTTCTCAATGCTTCTCCGGGGTCACCCCATGTAGACTTTATTGCACTAGTCCAAATGAGAGGGTAACTAAGACATGAGTGACTGTGAGCAGGTTTAGCTGCTAAAGGAGGGCTTAAACACTGACTTCTGTGCCCCACAAAAGATAAAAATAGGCTTGACCTTTTAGAGTTTAAGTTCAAAGCATCTATCTCATCCCTTATTAAAAATCTCAAATCTTTAAAAATGTAAAAATATAAGCCAGAAGTGCCTTCCACAGGGATTCTCTTGAAATCCCCAAAGAAATGCTGGTGTGTCTACTGGTCTTCTGCGGGCTATCCACTTCTACTTGTAAAACTACCGTATTTTTTGACATATAAGATACACCTTTTTCCTCCCCGAAAGAGGCTGAAAATTTGGGTGGGTCTTATATTGTAAAGGTAGCTTTTTTCAAAGGTTTTTCCCAGCCCTAACTAAGTGCTAACAATGTTCCCAGCTCTTACCACTTTGCAAGCTCTTTCACTGTTACTCTCTCCGAATAAGATTTTTTAAAAGTCCTAACCAGGGGATAACCAGGGGCTTTTTTTCATTGTTCTATTTGCTCCAAATAAGTTTCTTTCTAGCCCTAATGAGGTGCTAACGATGTTCCCAGCTCTTATCAGCTTGCAGGTTCTGTCACTGTTACTCTCTCCAAATAAGATTTTTTGAAAGTACTAACCAGGGGATAAAATAATGTACTGAAGCTGACCAAACTATGGACGCTAGCCAGATGAATACCTGGTAAACAGATTTCCCCCACCCCTAAGGTGCATCTTATACTCTGGTGCATCTTATACTCTGAAAAATATAGTATTTTTTGCTCTAGTTTTCAAGAATTAAGAAAAAAGTAACAGAAGACAAAGGAATAACCATAGTGACTTGGGACATTTATGAATTAGAATGATAAAAACAAGCTATAATGCAAAGAGGAATCTTCAGTGTCAGCTATTTGCTAGTTTTGCTCTGCCAGTTTTCTCTATAAAGATGCAGAAAGACCACTGAATGTATGTTCATGAGTAACGCAGATTAGGGAGATAAATTAAAATTATACTGCACTACACATTGACAAATATTTCCTCTATTTGGCTATGACTCTGTCTTAGTAGTGGGATCAGAATGATGTCTGATAGTTATTTAACTTGGAGTTATGAATTCTGCATTAAAAAGAAACCGCAAAGCATCGTGGTGACACAGAAATGTTGTGCAGATAGCTGTTGTGCAAATTGAGCAGATTCATGTAATGTTTACTAATATTCATGAAACATGTAATTTGTCTAGCTGCAAATTTTGTTGAAAAGGCCTGGCTAAGGTTATAATTCCTTTTCTCTTCCTGCCTTTGGTGAAAATGAATTGTAAAAACAAAAAAAAATTATGGAAGGAAAGAGAAGAGATGTTATTTCTCCTTTGTAGAAATGCTGTTCTGCATTTAATACATTGATTTAATAGAGATATGGCCTTAACTATCACAGACCACTCTTACCATAGTTCTCTTTGTGTACATGTAGTTATATGTATATGTGTGTACAAGTGTTTTTATGCTACCGGTAGTCCTTGACTTGCAACCAAAATTGAGGTCAGAATTTGTGTTGCCAGGCAGGGTGGTGGTTAATTGAGTTGCACCCAGTTGCAACCTTCTTTATCACAATTATTAACCAAATCACTGCAGTTAAGTGACTTGTGCAATTGCTGAGTAAATCTGGCTTCCTCCATTGATGTTGCTTGCTGAAGCTGGCTGGGAAAGTCACAAATGACTTTGGTACAACACCAGGACAGCACAACTGTTGTAAATACATGTCAATTGCCGAGTACTCAAATTGTGATCATGTGATTGTGAGGATGGTGCATTGGTTCTAAGTACAAGCACTGGTTGTAAGTTACATTTTCCAATGTAACGTCCTATGTAACTTTAAGTGGTCACTAAATGAATATTTGTAAGTTGAGGACCACCAGCACTTCAATCAATAGGGAAAGTTTATTATAAAACAGGAGTGGTGCAGACTGGCCTTATTTCTTTTCCTAACAATGATTTTCATTTTAGGATAACAAAGCACGGAATGTGATAATATAACGGAGCTCAACGTCCTGATACATTGCCCCCCCCTTTTTTAAAATCATGGATTATGCTCCCATTTTTCACCCACTTTGGGATTTATGGGTTACCAAACTTTTTAAAACAGAAAAACCTGTTTTTCAAATGAGATAATGTGAAGCATTCTGTGGGTTTTTTTTTATAACAGACACATTTCATGAGATTATTCTGGGTCTTGTCCTCGGATTATAAAAAGAATTCCATTTTGATGATTGCATTTAATCTTAACTTCCAACTAGAACTGTGTAGGAAGAATCTTTGTACACTTGTAGTAAATACAGAAACCCAAGTGCTTAGTGTTTTGTTTTGTTTTAAAAAAATAGACTTTATGGATGCTATCATCATTTTTTTTTTTCTCTTTCATTTTCAGCTGTGGGATCTACTACTGAAATTACAGTTCATAATGACTTATATTGCTCCTTGGCAAATTGCCTGGGGCTCATCTTTCCATGTGTTTGCTCAGCTCTTTGCAATACCTCATATCCTTTTAAGAAAGCTGTTTGCTGTATTGTTCTGTATTCAGCCTGAGGCCTGTGAGTAATTTATACAGACCACCGTTGTTTTGTTTTGTTCCTTTTTTAATGTACATCTTTGCAAGAGGCTTAGCTATGTACAATACTTAGGAAAATGAAATTTGTGTTATTGAATAGATAAAAGTAAGGTGAGCTAGCAAATGAGAAATGTGCTTTGTTATTTGGTGTAGTTTTATGTAATTTTAAAAAAGGACAATATGTCCCTGATATATTCACAAATTGTAAAAAACAATTTTCTGCCAAGTTGACAAAAATGTTTTCTCCTATAAGGTCCCATGTTTTCATACTAGATGAAATACTTCCTAAATGACAGGGAAAATTCATTTTAAAGGTTACAGTACTCTGGCAGATTACATTGTATTTCTTTTTTCTTTATCAGGAATCTGCAAGCCTTTTTCCTTTCATTTCAGAGGAACATTTGTTTGGGTTGAATCTTTGTATGCATTTGTATTTAAAAGCACTAGTTTTAAGAAAAGACTGGGATAAGATAGCAGTGTTAACTTCAAGGATAAATGTTCAACTTCCTAGAGGCAGAGAAACTAATGTAATATTTATCTTAGTTGGTCATTCCACTATTTGATATGGACTTCTAGAGTTTTGCTACTTTCCACTAATCTTTTCCATTTGTTTCCTGTGTCCCCCACCCTTGCACTTAATTATGACTTTCTGTCCCAAATTAGGGACATCATTATAAATTCATTGTGTTGTAACTTTAATATTTTCATTACATCAAATTCTAAATAATTACAGTTCTTTAGCTCTTACACATTACAGTGATACCTTGTCTTACGAACTTAATTGGTTCCAGGACAAGGTTCGTAAGGTGAAAAGTTTGTAAACAATGTTTCCCATAGGAATCAATGTAAAAGTAAATAATGCATGCAAATCCTTCAGGAAAATCCCAAACTTTAGAAGGGAGGCAAACAGAGGGCAGGGAGGAGCAGCTAAAGGGGGCAGGTGGAAGAAGCAAGGCTAGGCTAAAGGGTGAGTGGGAAGGAAGAAAGGCAAGGGGGCGCCCCTCCCTTTTCTTTCTTCAAAAGACACCCTTTCAGTGCCTCTGCAAGCACATTGTTCTCTGCAAAGTCTTTCCCCCTCCAAGCCGCCCCTCCCTTTTCTTTCTTCAAAAGACACCCTTTCAGTGTCTCTGCAAGCACACTGTTCTCCTACTTTTGTTAATGCAAACTCTTTCCCCCTCCAAGCCGCCCCTCCCTTTTCTTTCTTCAAAAAGGGGGGGGGAGAAATCCCTTCATCCCAGCAGCAGCGGGCTGGGTTCGTAAGGTGAAAATAGTTTGGAAGAAGAGGCAAAAAAATCTTAAACACCGGGTTCGTATCTTGAAAAGTTTCTTAGAACAGGCGTTCGTAAGACGAGGTACCACTGTACTCTGCTGCATCTGTCTGTTGGGAAGGAAACTAAGTAAATCAAGAGACACCTAAAGAACATTGTAAAAGCAAATGAATTTACTATTTATGCTACCTTAACTTGAAGTTTTTCAGACTCTGCAATGCTTTTCTGTCAGACTTTGGCCACTGCAATTTTTTCTACTCCCCTGAGTCCATTTCTAGGGAGTGTAATTTTTCTCACTTCCTATGCCAGACCAGTCAAGTTCTGGGAAAGAAATTACAAGTAAGATAAAAAGTATTATAAATGTATTCTCTTTTTTATTGAAAATGTAGAGTTTAAACAGAATGTACTGTAGTTCGCAATATCCTGGAGCTTTCTCTAGACTGTGGGGGTTACTTTATTCCTTTTGTGATTGTTCATGATGCATTTCACTAATGGTTTTTGATGGAATGTTAGCCATTTTTTTAAAAAAAATGTATATTTAAACACTCAGAATAGAGTTGTCACTTCACATTGCTCTGTTGCAAAAGGCAGCAAAACTCAATGGGAAGGGAGCAGTTTGTGAGCTATGACTATCCTGAATGCCAACTGTTATTGATTCAACAGTTACAGATAGAAATAAAACTTGCGGGCATTTGAAATCAGGAGGGATTATCATATGTTATTAGCTAGTTAATGTTCATGCTTCAACAGACATGGTTGTTACAATGTAACAGGGTTCCTTTTTTAATTTAAGGTTTATTGTTTTGCAAGGGTGACAGAAAAACAAGACTATGGCGGTTTCTATATTTTTTTTCTCTACAGAGTGACATTATTTACCACAGGTATTTACAACAGGTGCAACAGGTATACAATACTAGTGTTAGGCTTCCTCCTAAGACTCCCTCCAAGATATGAATCCTGATTCCTCCCTGCTTTTCCTCTATCTCCCCCCCCCTCCATTTCTGGGTTTGACTATAGAAAGAGAGAGTAAAAAGAAAGGAATGCACTGTAATGTATTGGAATATGCTCAATGTGGCTTGATCTACTTCTAGAACGGCTTAGCCAAACACTTATTGCTTCTCCATTGGGGGGGGGGAGAACATTTCCCAGGGTCATTCTCCAAAGATCAGAATTTTTCCACTGATGACAGATCCCTTCCTTCTCTTCTGGGGTGTTGAGTTTGCCAACTGGGTTTTCCTCTCTCCTCATTCTTAGGCTTGGGCCCATGGATCTTTCTTCTTCCTTCTGGAATGGTATGTGGGAATGATCTTGGGAGATATGAGAGGAAGGGAAGTGTACTTTTAGACTTACAAGATTGATAGCAAGGTACTCCAGACAAGAAGCACAATCAGAACGTCTACACCTGTCCTTATTGTAAGGTTACATTAATAGAATATTGCAACTCTATAAGTACCCCCCCTCCCTTGTTTATCAGATCATCATCTAGGATGCAGCTCTTCCTCCTATCTCCCAAGGTCATTCCTACATACTGTTACATTTCCTACCCAGGAACCAACAACTGCTCTACACATCTAATTACACTCTCCAGTTTTTCTCTCCAGCCCACCCATTCTGTAAGACCTCTCCTCTGTGTCTCTCCGACAAGGAAGAGATTTCTTTGTTGTTGAGTTGAATAAGTTGAATGAAGAAAGGCGTTGAAGGAATAAATGATTCTCGTATGAGTTGAGAGTCTAATCCTTCAAAAATCACACAACAGAATTGAGAACAGAGGGAAGATTCAAAATCATCGTTGAAAACAGCACTATGTAAGGTACATTACAATAGTCTAGCCTGAATGGATCATAAGTAGTAGAGGAAAGAGTAGCTATCTCAGATTACAGCCACAATCGGTAAAATAGTACTTCTGGCTATATCCACTGTGTCAACTTTGCCATCTTCAAAAGCATTCCCATACTGTGCTTTGGTTTACAGCCGGAATGAAAATGTATTATCCATCTTCCGTCTTTATTCATAGTGTTGCCATCCTGTATGGCTTAAAGCTTTTTACATTCATGCATTCTCAGTTTCAGAATTCCATAACCTTCTATATTTTATATATTCTCTATATAACAGATTTTATAACATAATTTTTTACAACAGAATTTCAGGGTTGTAAAACACTGAAGTTGGAAGAAGGCTGAGAAGATGCCCTGGGAGCATAATTTGAGAAGCCACATTCATTTTAAGCACATTTCATATGCGACAACATTCATTATTCATATGCTACGTAGTGTATCTAAATGCTTCAGTAGCATTTCTAATATATTGTAGCTGGAATTCATAACCACAAAGTTATGTTCCATTTGCCAAACATTCCTTGTAACTGTTAGTCTACTGCCAGAAACCATAGTGTAGTTTCAGTAAAATCATAGAAATAATGTCAATTTTTTCCCCCTTAGGTTCACTGTTTATGATTCATGAGATGATTAAAAAAAACCTTATAGCTAACAATATATTAAAAAGCTGCCCAGTGTGTCTTTTATAGAAGAGGTACAGCGAATACATTTCATAAATAAAATAGTGCAAGATTAATGAAATAAATGAATTATTATTATTTATTAAATTTATATGCCACCCAGCTCCTAGTTACACTGGACAGTTGTTACAAATTTTTTAAAAATATTAAAAACAAGAAAACAATGTGAAACAAAAAAAAAGGAACAAAGGTGGCAGAGATAACAAAACCATATGGGAACAAAGAAAAGAAAGACGCAACAGGGGCTAGAATCATGCTTGCCAAAGACCTGGGCAAAGAGCCAGGTCTGTTGGGCCATTTGAAACACTAGTTGTGGTGTTGCACACATATTACTCATTTTTAACTGGCTACAATGTTTACTTCAATAATTTACTGTATAAATTCATAGCATGCTTTGGTCCCATTAAACAAGCATGATTTTTTTTAAAAAAAATCTTAACAAATATTGATGCAAAAACTCAAATTGGCATTTTAGAAGAGGCATTCCTTCTCCTTCATTTTGACAAATGCTTCCATCCTCTAAAGCCAGAGAGAATGCTTTCTGCCTGCAGATGGAATTGATTAATCAATCCAAATTCATACAATTAATTTAGATTTCTTTAATTGGCTGACAGCCTTCACTTCAAAGCATTTGTTTAAAAGACGTTCCTGGTGGAGTACATTTCTTTTCTGTAATGATTTCAATGGAGCATACGCATCTGTAATCGCAATGTTAATCATAGTTTATGAGAATAATAATATACTCATTTTGAATTGCGATCTGCTCCAATTTAAAAAATTATCACCCACGTGTTGTTGGTCACCTGACGAAGGAAGGAAAGACTCAAATCTAGTTAGGACCATGATATATCTAATCTCCAGTGCCTTTTCTCTCTGTATTTTCTTTACTCCTAAGGAGCTGCAGGCACTCTGATTTCCCCAAATACTAAAAACTGAAATAGAAGCAGGAATCTATTTTTCCTGCATTGTTTGTCCCCGAGGAGCAATGTAGTATGAACAATAACAAAAGTTTGGCTTACATAGTTTTAGGCAACGGAGCTATCCTTATGTGCGTGAATATCAAAAGAACTTTGAAGAAAGAACTTGTATATTTGGATAGGACAGGAAAGAGTTTCTTGTTCTAGTTTTAAATCTGACCTAATTTTCAAGCCTAAAATCAGCTTTTAAATTTTGTATGGTGAACTCATTCCTCAAGTGCTGACCTTGGTGTAACTAAAACAATGCAGTTCATGCATGAAAGGAAATTAAAAACAAATTTGAGGGAACCACTCTTGATGTAGAAAAGCACAAGCATCGTTGTTGCCATTGGAATGATGACAGGCTGTGTAAATGTAAGGTTACTACTAGTCAGTGATGGGCTCCTATGGGTACAGTCAGGTATGCAGAACTGGTAGAAAAATTTTGGTCAGGTACAAAGAACTGGTAGAAATATTCTTCAATTTCCCCCCCCCCCCCTTCTGGGCTCTGGATATGTTTTTCCAATTTGTTTCTTGTAGCTTGGTCTCGGATTCTGCTCGCCATATATCGTCTTACCTTGTCCCATCAGTTGTCGCAAGTCAGTTTCACTAACCAAATTCTATAAAACTATAAAACTATTAGAATCAGAAGGCTATTGTTGTCTTAGAAAGCAAGCTAAGCCTCCAGATTCCAAGAACAGACAATAGAAGACATTGCACATGTACTACTCAATTATAAACTATACTCCTCAGTAAGACCTCAGTATTTACAGCCCCTACTTGACAAAATCATACACTGGGACTGTAATAAACAACTATCATATTTTCTTCAGGGTAGAAAAATATATGTCGTTTCTAGAACCGCTAAGTTTATAGTCAGCGCTGTTCAGATGAGAATACGTTTTATAGAACATATTGGGGTGGCATGCAAAGGAGATGAACTCACTTAAGAATATTTTATATCAGTATCTTAGATTTGTTTAATATAATCCTTTGCACGAGTTATATTCTCATGTTTTACTACTCAATTTTAGCATATTATACTGCATTTTAACTTATTATTTATTCAAATTCCCTCTATTTTAGCCAATTTTATTGTATTTTAACCAGTCACAGTTTTATGACGACTGATGTGGTCCTTTTCCTCGCTTTGATATGGTCGATTGACTAATCAAATAAAGTTGATATTGACAATTGTTAAAAAGTAGATTCATGAGTGGGTTTATCATTGGAGAGGGCATAGGAAATGATGTTGAATAACAATAAATGGAACCAGTACCAAATCAAGGGACAGATAAGAGGGGTTTGAGCCTACACTGAGAAATCAATTTGAGAAAACATCTTGGGATCCTCCCTGGTTACCTAAAGATAAAGCAAAGGAGGGGTAGAAGCACATTTAGTCGCCCCAAATTCTGTTACTGTAGCTGTTGCAATGAAAATAATCCCAACTTATGTATGGAATTGGTTTCTTAGTCTGGTTTATCTTGCAGGGCTGCCAGTTATTGAATCAATTCCTTAGATCCAAGTATCTAGAATTGTTATTGAACTTGCTAGACACACTTTACTTCCCAATAAATTATAGCTGCGCTGGTCCTCCCCCCCACATCTTTAAAATTGCATTTTCTAACTGTTTGAGGGCTTTATATTTATATCAATATATTTTATTGACCTGCAGTCAAAGACCAAAAATATAAAACAATTAAAGTAATCACAGGCTGTCCTTCAATTTAGCCAAATGGCTATCCCTGCTATTTGTCATTAGGACAATCTATTGATAATATAACTGAAGTCCTGGTTTATTGCTTCTTAGGCATTGTTATTTTTTCTCAGTCTGTTTTCAGTTTCTGCTTTCATCTACCAACCCCAACCCCCCCCCCGGAATATAGTTTTAGTCTTCTATTGCTTCTAAATCTATTTTTGCAACTGCTTTGATGTCAGGCTTCTTACATTATTAATGCAATTGTTTGTCACTTCATCTCTCCCTGATTTATTTGCCCATGTTTTTCAAATAATATATAATGCTAAATGACTATGGCTGGACTGTTGTGTAAAAAAAAAAGGTATTGATAGCAGTATTCCTGCAGTTGAGCCAACGATAAAAGCAGCATTTCACTTGACGCTGCGTATCACCAGGAGTCTAGTTAAAATGCACCATCACGTATGGATTTATAGATCTGTAAATCTGTAGCCTGTGGCCTCTTCCTTAGCTAGAGAACTGTAGCCAAGGAAGAGATACATCAATTTTGCCCGGAAAAAAACAAGAAGCAATGGATGAAAACTAATCAAGGAGAAATTTCCTGACACTTAGAACATTTAATCTCCTTGCCACCAGAAGTTTTGAGTGTAGCAACACTGTATGTATGTATGTTTGTATACATGCAGGGGTGGGCAGCAGGCAGGACGGGGTGGAACACAGTTCCATCAGTGGAAATTAATTTAGGACTCGGGGCGGCTCACAACATAAATGAAACTGTGTGCCCAGCTCCAGCTGATCATCCCACCCTCCCATCCTCCTCCTCCTCGGAAAGCAGCAGGGAGACCAGCAGCAGCAGGAGTTGATAAAGTCGCTCAGATCCGGGCTGACCTCGACTCCAATTGTCAAACAGAGTTGACTGACAACGAGTCAGTCGAGGTGACTGGGGCACGTACTTGTCCACCTGTCTGGGAAGAGTTTGATCTGGTGACACCTGATGAAGTGGACAAGGCCATTGGAGCTGTGAGTTCCGCCACCTGTCTACTGGATCCGTGTCCCTCCTGGTTGGTTTCGGCCGGCAGGGAGGTGACACGGAGCCGGGCCCAGGAGATTACCAACGCTTCCTTGGGGAGGGGAGTCTTTCCAACACTCTATAAAGAAGCGCTCGTGCGCCCCCTCCTCAAGAAGCCTTCCCTGGACCCAGCCGTACTTAACAACTATCGTCCAGTCTCCAACCTTCCCTTTATGGGGAAGGTTGTCGAGAAGGTGGTAGCACTCCAGCTCCAGCGGTCCTTGGAAGAAGCCGATTATCTAGGTCCCCAGCAGTCGGGTTTCAGGCCCGGTTACAGCACGGAAACCGCTTTGGTCGCGTTGATGGATGATCTCTGGCGGGCCCGGGACAGGGGTTTATCCTCTGTCCTGGTGCTCCTCGATCTCTCAGCGGCTTTCGATACCATCGACCATGGTATCCTTCTGCACCGGTTGGAGGGGTTGGGGGTGGGAGGCACTGTGCTTCAGTGGTTCTCCTCCTACCTCTCTGGCCGGTCGCAGTCGGTGTTAGTGGGGGGTCAGAGGTCGGCTCCGAGGTCTCTCCCTTGTGGGGTGCCTCAGGGGTCGGTCCTCTCCCCCTTGCTATTTAACATCTACATGAAACCGCTGGGTGAGATCATCCAAGGACATGGGGTGAGGTATCATCAATATGCCGATGATACCCAGCTTTACATCTCCACCCCATGACCAGTCAACGAAGCGGTGGAAGTGATGTGCCGGTGCCTGGACGCTGTTGGGGCCTGGATGGGTGTCAACAGACTCAAGCTCAACCCGGATAAGACGGAGTGGCTGTGGGTTTTGCCTCCCAAGGACAATTCCATCTGTCCGTCCATTACCCTGGGGGGGGATTACTGACCCCCTTAGAGAGGGTCCGCAACTTGGGCGTCCTCCTCGATCCACAGCTCACATTAGAAAACCATCTCTCAGCTGTGGCGAGGGGGGCGTTTGCCCAGGTTCGCCTGGTGCACTAGTTGCGGCCCTATCTGGACCGGGACTCATTGCTCACAGTCACTCATGCCCTCATCACCTCGAGGTTCGACTACTGTAACGCTCTCTACATGGGGCTACCTTTGAAAAGTGTTCGGAAACTTCAGATCGTGCAGAATGCAGCTGCGAGAGCAGTCATGGGCTTACCCAGGTATGCCCATGTTTCACCATCACTCCGCAGTCTGCATTGGCTGCCGATCAGTTTCCGGTCACAATTCAAAGTGTTGGTTATGACCTTTAAAGCCCTTCATGGCATCGGACCAGAATATCTCCGAGACCGCCTTCTGCCGCACGAATCCCAGTGACCGATTAGGTCCCACAGAGTGGGCCTCCTCCAGGTCCCGTCAACTAAACAATGTCGGTTGGCGGGCCCCAGAGGAAGAGCCTTCTCTGTGGCGGCACCGGCTCTCTGGAACCAACTCCCCCCGGAGATCAGAACTGCCCCTACTCTTCCTGCCTTCCGTAAACTCCTCAAAACCCACCTTTGCCGTCAGGCATGGGGGAATTAAACATCTCCCCCTGGGCACATTTAATTTATACATAGTATGCTTGTGTGTGTGTCTGTTAGTACATGGTTTTTTTTAAATCTTTAAATATTTTAATTAATTTATTATTTATTATTTGTTTTCACTTGTTGTGAGCCGCCCTGAGTCTTCAGAGAGGGGCGGCATACAAATCCAAATAATAAATAATAAATAATAATAAATAAATAAAATAGTTGCAGGGGGGCCATTTCTTCCCCACTCTTTTCTCAACAGCTGATCGGCACCTGTTTGCCTAGCTACCCAGCCTGAGGCAGGGAGTGATCCAGGAAGGCAGGATCTTTCCTTCTCTTTCTGCTCAAGATCCCCATGTACAATTGGTGGGCCACTGTATGACACAGAATGCTGGACTCGATGGGCTTTGGCCTGATTCAGCATAGCTCTTCTTGTGTTCTTATGTTCTTAAGAGAGTGTGGGAAACGCGAAGCAAATTGTTATGCCAGAGAGCGACACTGGTGAGGTTGTAAATCGAGGGTTTAACAGTTCCCTTGAACGATGGTGATCGTTCAAGCCACTCCCACCTGGTCACATGGCTGGCAAGCCACTCCTACCCAGTCACATGACCATCAAGCCACACTCACAAAATAAGCCACACCCACAGTGTGGCAGTGAAAATTTTGGCTGCTCATTACTATAAGCGTGTGTGTGTATTGGCCACCCATCTTTCCTTACCTGTAGCTTAGCTTAAAATCAAACATTAAAACCAAACACAGACTGGAAGGGTGGGGGCAGAATTGGGGAGCGAGATGGGATCTGTTATTACTCAGTCAACCATCTTTATTGCATTGTTCTCTCACTGGAGCCCCAAGCAGACTGGCAAAGCCACATATTTAGGCCCTTATCACTAGACATCTGGCACATGTGGCCATGATGTGAGGCAAATTTTACCCTATGCTACCATATTAGAAACTCCCACGAGTTAATAAAACATTTCTTATGCTGCTCCCATGGAAATGGAGATAGAATAAAATTTGGCCAACCGAATGATTTTACTTAAGTGAAAAGCATATGGTCCTATGCATGTTTTGGGACTGCCATTCTAATTGACCTTAGTCATCATATTCAAAAGAAGGAATAATGGGCTATGTAATTTAGTAAGATCTGAAGCGTCACAGTTTTCTTATCCCCTCACTGCTACGGTAACATTTCTCTCAGCATGGCATTTTTGTACCCATTAAGCCGCAACAATTTCTCTGCGGGCACACAGTCAAATTGTGCTTTACGTCAGTGCCACACTGAAACTGCCTTTGTTTTCCTGGCTGTGAATCTCTTCTTTTTATTTGACTTGTTCTTTATTTCTGAACACAGAAATGCTGTAGTCTACAGTCACGTGACTTTAAAAACAAATTAACATTTGTTCCCTTTTGGCAGTTAGTTTATTAAAAGAGGTTCAGCCCTGAGCTGCCTGCTTTATTGCTATTGTTCTCCTCTTTTCCTCACTTGTAAAACCGCACCGTAATTTTCACTCGGTTTCTTTCCCTGTTATGTGATTTATTGTAAAAGGCAGCCGTAGAGAAGTAGTACATGCCGCAATATATATCTATAGATGTACAGTGGTACCTCTACTTACGAACATAATTCGTTCCGTGACCAGATTCTTAAGTAGAAAAGTTTGTAAGAAGCAGCAATTTTTCCCATACGAATCAATGTAAAAGCAAATAATGTGTACGATTGGGGAAACCACAGGGAGGGTGTTTCCTCCCAGGAGATTCCTAGAGAGGCCCCATGGAGGCTTCTCCACTCCTTTTCCGGCCCTGTTTCCTCCAAGGAGATTCCTAGAGAGGCCCCACGGAGGCTTCTCCACTCCTTTTCCGGCCCTGTTTCCTCCAAGGAGATTCCTAGAGAGGCCCCATGGAGGCTTCTCCACTCCTTTTCCGGCCCTGTTTCCTCCAAGGAGATTCCTAGAGAGGCCCCATGGAGGCTTCTCCACTCCTTTTCCGGCCCTGTTTCCTCCAAGGAGATTCCTAGAGAGGCCCCACGGAGGCTTCTCCCTGCCTTTTCCAGTTACAGTTTCGGAGGCTTTCGGGTTTGTAAGTAGAAAATAGTTCTTGAGAAGAGGCAAAAAACACCCGGTTCTTATCTAGAAAAGTTCGTAAGTAGAGGCGTTCTTAGGTAGAGGTTCCACTGTAAATTTGTAGTTAGCCCTCAACATATGACTGATTGTCTAATGATCTTTCAATGTTATGACAAACCCTCAAAAGTTAAGGATGACCTGTTTTTGAAGGTACAATGGCCACATGATCACATTTGGGACACTTAGCAATTGGTTCATCTTTACAGTCATTTCTGAAGTGTCACCACAATTTGTGACATTTTTTACCAGGTTTTCCAGGGGGAAAAAACCTACTCAAAATTTATTTGCTTAATGAGAACTGGGGTTTTTTTCACTTACCCACCATTGCATTCACTTAATGACTGTCATAAAAAATGTCAAAAACTCAGGTTTGGTTATAGGATACATGGGCATTCCGAATGTTAATTGAAGAATCAATAACTTTAGATTGATTTTGATTGAATAAATTGTAAAGCTTTAGGGTTGCCAGATTTTAATACCATATTTTGATGGTATATGGGAAAAATGTTGAGATGAGCCAAGGTCATAGCCCAAAACTGAATAGTGGACAGGACAAAAGATTCAATGTAATTTTACAATAAAAGTAATTAGCTCATCTCGTTGTAAATCTGATTTACTTTGTGAGGCCAACATTAGTCTTGCAAGTTTGAAAAAATAATTCTGTTCCCCTATGTCCTTTACACTTCAAGTAAAAGATGGTTTCTTTTGAGCCATCCACTATTCAGTTGCAGGCTATATTATCTCTAACCTGACTGTTCCCTTGGTTAGATCTATTGGCCCAATCTCTCAAAATCTTTCTCATATGCCATCACATCAGTGGTGGGTTGTTCCTGGTTTGACTCAGTTCTGTGAACTGGTAGCAGCAGCTGGATGCTCCAGCCAACCGCCCAGGATGCTCTGCCCAACTACGCATGCACAGAAGCATCTTGAGCACGAGCATGCAAGCACCAGTAGCATTTAGAACCCACTGCATCACATACAGTTGGGCGATCAGTTAGATAACTTGTGTATTTCTCAACCTTAGCAATATTAAAATGAATACATTTCATCTCTCAAATCCCTGAGCCAGCTATGTTGGGAGTTGAAGTCCACACATCTTAAAGTTGTCAAGCTTGAGAATAATAATAATAATATTAAATAATAATAATAATAATAATAATAATAATAATAATAATAATATTTTTTTAGATTTGTATGTCGCCCCTCTCCAAAGGCTCGGGGCAGCATAAATAGTGTTTATGCCAGAGAAATAGTGTTCTTAATCATTTTGTTGCAGTGGTCATCTGATTTAGTACAGCCATATATGGTCATCCTAATAAGCAATTCAATAACTTTGCTCATGGGGAGGCTGACTTTCCCTTTCTTTATAATCACAACTGGACACCACAAAAATATGAGTGTTTGGATGTGTCCCTGACTTTTCTCACTTTTAAACAAGATGTCATAAAAGCATATCAGGAAATTAGAATGTTATTCAGGTTAATGATGTAATAAAGGATGTCTCATCACCATAGGAATGCAATATGAAATAATATTGTGCCAAACACTTTTCCATTAGTTTTTCTAACCATTTTAAAGAAAAATAATAATTATTAATAATAATAATAATAATTTATTGGATTTGTATGCCACCCCTCTCCGTAGACTCAATGTGGGTTTTAAAAAAACATTAATCAAAAGGAATCTTTCAGAACATGCTGGTCCCCTGCAGAAAATGTTAAGCATTTCTATGGACTTCTTTCAACAAACTCCAGAGGGCCTGCACTCAGTTTGTATAGAATAACTCCACTCATGAAGAAATTCAATTACTGAGCTAATTATCACCCTGACTGAGCAGTATGAACAAAATTCAAAGTAAGAAGCCAGTGAAGAAAAGCCAAATTGCTCAGTCGTCCCAGGAGTTAATTTTTTAAAAGAGATCATACCTGACAGCTGGGAGCTCATGGGCGAATATTCCGTTCAGTGTGGAATGCTGAGTATTAGAGTTTAATGTTGGACAGATCCTTATAGCATTTAACATGTTGCTGCCATATCAACAAAGGGATTTGAAAGTGTAAAATAGATGTAATCTGCAGTTAAATGACTCCAAAATGTTTGCAATGTTTTAGGTTAGTAAGCAACACTGTATTTTGAAACAGCCGTTGTCTTTTTAAATAACTAGAGCAAAGCTCAAAATTAGAAGAATAAAAATAAGTCCAGATTTGGGAATATTAGCTCTCTTACTGTAAAATTGTTCTGGGCATTTCTCCCCTCTATGTTCCATAATATTCTTCTTGATAAATCTATTTTAAAAATATCCTTGCAATGTTTTAAAGGATTTATTTCAGTTTTGTCACATACAGGTGCAACCTATTGTTTATAACCTATATCTGAGCATTTCAATTTATCTGCTGGGGGGAAAATATGAATTCCAAAATCTTAATTAAAAACTACTTGTTTCGCTAAACCAGCATTGCATTCCCCATCACTCTCTGTATAAGCAAATGTTTTTCTTATCTTTAATAAGTTCTTTTTTTGAAATGGTGATATTAATATTGTCTTTAGATGCAAAGAGACAAACAAGTGGTCAAACGTTAATGTCTATTAGGCAGTGAAATGCTACGGCTATCATATCTAGGGTGAAAAAAGTCTGAACCACTAGATGGCAGCAGAGAACTGCAAAAGCTCTAAACATATTGTTACCATCTAGTGGGCATATGGATGTTTACAACTCAAATATGGTAAACCCTATATTCTGCTACTATGTTTTGGGTTTAAAACTTTAACTTTGTCTTCATAAGACAGTGGAAGTATTTTATTATAAACTGTTGTTCTCCAGTCTCTGAATAGTTTCATTAAATTGATTTGGACTGGAAGTAGCAAGATTAATTAATACTTATTGGGAGGTAAACACCTCTCCCACAGGGAACCAGGACATTCAGAATCCCAGTTGTATCATCTATCTATCTATCTATCTATCTATCTATCTATCTATCTATCTATCTATCTATCTATCTATTTTGATTTGATCTGATTTCAATGCTGCCCTTCTCCTGGGACTCAGAAGAATATGTATATATTTATTTTATTTATTTAATTAGATTTCTATGCCGCCCTTCTTGAGGCGACTCAGGGCGGTGTACAACAATTGAATACAACAATATGTAAGAAATCTAAATAATTATAAAAGATTATGGAAATTTACTAAAGCAACAAGTTACAGTCATACAGTCTTGAGTGGGAGGAAGACGATGATAGGAATGATGAGAAAGAACTAGCAGTAATAGTAGTGCAGACTTAGTAAAAAGTCTGACAGTATTGAGAGAATTATTTGTTTAGCAGAGTGATGGCGTTGGGAAAAAAACTGTTCTTGTGTCTAGTTGTCTTGGTGTGCAGTGCTCTGTAGCAACGTTTTGAGGGTAGGAGTTGAAACACTTTATGTCCAGGATGTGAGGGGTCAGTAAATATTTTCAACGCCCTCTTTTTGACTCCTGCAGTAATACAGGTCCTCAGTGGAAGGCAGATTGGCAGCAATTGTTTTTTCTGCAGTTCTGATTGTCCTCTGAAGTCTGTGTCGGTCTTGTTGGGTTGCAGAACCAAACCAGACAGTTATAGAGGTGCAGATGACAGACTCAATGATTCCTCTAATAGAACTGTATCAGCAGCTCCTTGGGCATTTTCAGCTTGCTGAGTTGGCACAGAAAGAACATTCTTTGTTGTGCTTTTTTGATGATGTTTTTTGATGACGATAATCTATAGGTAACTGTCTTCTTTCCAGCACAAAAAGAGTGGACCATTCCAACACAAGATTGGTGCTCCAGATTGAAAAGGATGCAGGTAGGAAACAGAATTTATTTTGATGTCTGCTTGTGAGGATTATTTATTCGACATGTTGAACATATTGAGCTGGATTCAGAGATAGATCAGCAGAAGATGTTCCAGGAAAGCTGTTGCAGCAGAACTGCTAAAAGATTCCAATTGTACCAGATGAACACACGTCTGGCAGAGACTAGTGCCGTGATGGCCAACTTATGGCGCGAGTGCCACAGGTGGCATGTAGAGCCCTCTCTGTGGGCATGTGAGCCGTTGCCGCAGCTCAGCTTCAGCACACATGAACACGTGCCTGCTTCCATCCAGCTGATTTTCGGGTCTCTGCTGTGCATGCATGGGAAGTGGGGGAATATTTGGGAGACTCACTTGCATGAGTGGGCCAGGGGGGTTGTGAGCACATGCACAAGTGGGTGAGGCGCCCTGGGGTGTCGCAAACCTGCATTGCATTTTAGGTTATAAGTGCAGGGAGGCTAATTAGGCTCAAAAATGGGGTACAGGGGTGCAGTGTGCCCTCCCACAGCTCATTTTTACTGCCATTGTGTATGCATGGTGGGTGGGGGAGTGCAAGGGGTCACACGTGCATGCATAGGGGGGCGGGGGGGTCACACATCCATTGCAATATGGCTGCAGACGCACATGCACGCTTTCAGCACATAACAACAAAAAAGTTAATCATCTCTGGACTAGTGCATCCTTGCTTCTGGAGATGTTATAAAACAGTGTTTCCCAACCTTGGCAACTTGAAGATATCTGGACTTAATTAAAAACTACTTGTTTCGCTAAACCAGCATTCGCTGGCTGGGGAATTCTGGGAGTTGAAGTCCAGATATCTTCAAGTTGCCAAGGTTGGGAAACACTGTTATAAAAGACTTGAATGTTTGATATATTTATTATTTTATTTATTTATTATTTAGATTTGTATGCCGCCCCTCTCCGCAGACTCGGGGTGGCTCACAACAAAGTGAAACAATTTACAACAAATCTAAATTACAATTTAAAAATATTTTTAAAACCCCATTTTCTAAACAAACATACATACAGACATACACTATACATTTGTTTGTTTGTTTGTTTGTTTGTTTGACTTCTCTGCTGCTCAATCCTGAAGGGCATCAATATAATACAATGAAAACGGGATTTTTTTAGATTTTGAAATATTGTGGTTCTGCAGAGAAAAATATTTTTATTTTATTTAGAAGATTTGTGTTGGTATTCTAAATCCATCATCCCTAACCAGAAACTTACCACTAATAGAGTGATGTAATGTAGATGCCAAAATACATTTTTAAGCAAATGGCCAAAATCTCAAAAAACTGCCACACTACACAAGTTTTCTGCTGTTTGTAAATTAATTTTATTTAATGCTGAGATCTTGCTGACTCCATTGTCAAATAGGGGAAGAGGGACACATGTGGACCTATAGACGATATATTTTCCACAGGTTATATACAAAAGGCTTCCATGATAATACATGGTCTGTGTTTAATAGAAGTCTGGGGATCAGCTGATTTGAAGCATTTTGGGATAAACATATACATAATCTATTTCCGAGGTGTCATAATTTCAGAGCAGCTGTCACCCTAAGATATAGCTAATATAACTGATATTAATGCATTTTGATTCCGTTCTTCCAATGGACAAAAATGCCACATTTTTAGCATCTGTATTTCATGATCTCAAGGTCTGTGGATAGTTGAACCAAGTTAATTAGGCAAGAAGTTTCAAACTCATGGGTATTGTCAATTGACTATGGAATACCATTTTATACCATTTAAACATAATGAATGGTAAAAACACGGTTTGGTTTGGTTTGGTTTGGTTTTATTTCATTAATTATATTTAAGTTCTAGTTTTGAGTGCAGCTGACACTCTGACTACTTGTGAATACTTATCCTTGCAAATTCCCAAAATTGAAAAGGGCAGATCGGTCTGAGGACATGGAATGGAGTTAGGCTTGGATTTGAGAAATCAAAGTTGACCATTTTCTGTTCAACCAGAAAACAATCTGTATAAAATGGTGTAGGCCAGGATTTATACTAAAGAATAAAATTACTTGGCAGCTAGTTTGACCCATCTCCTTTGTGCCTGGTACCTATATGCCTTTAACATTTTTTTGCTCTAGCTCTCTTGCCCCATTGAATTAATAATAAAATGAAGTAGTGTGTTGACTGTTTCTATTTCCCATTTGTTTGGATGGTGGCATATTCTGAATAAATCAAGCATTGATTGCAAAAATACAAGCAGGTGAAAAAATACCAGACTATAAAGTCCACTGTTGTCTTTTGAGCCATTGCAAACTTAGAGATGAACTTCATAAAAATTCATCAGAAATTATATCAACACCGAAAACTTTTACCAAATGCTCTTAGCTTTTTTTACATTATTACATTTTGTGTTACAGTTTAACAATAGCTGCTTTTACCTTTTCCTTTTCATTTCAGTTGGGGTTCACCCCCCCCCCTTTTAATTTCAAGTGTAAGAAGCTCAGAAGCATAGGACATTGTTCTGTGATTTTCATTTGTCCCAATGAAACTGTTACATCAGCCCCATTTGAATTCCAAAACGTGGCTGTTTTTTCTCAGGTTTTAATTAGCTTATTAATGCAGGGATGCCCTTGACTGCTTATCTGGAAGGAAAGAAACTAAAAAGCTTAATCCATTGTCTCATAACAGAAGCATTTGTTTCCCTGTATCTTAAGCCACAGTGTAGTTGCATGAGCTGTGCTGTGTATTTATTAACTTTTCACAGAATTAAATCATGGTCAAGTATTCTTCGTTGTCAGGCTTAAATGAGGCAATTAGAGGCAAAATCTTGAAGCTACAGCTGCATAATGAAGTCTAATGGGTAGATTCAAGGCTCCAGTTTTCTCCACTCGCTTTGTTATAGGCCACGTAATTTACATTGTGGAAGGGAGAAGGAGCAAATAAGTACATTTGAAGGCAAGATTGAGTGCCCCGTATATTCTCCTGTAAGGCACTGCTCTACATACACAATCCCTTATTGTGCACGCAGCAGCAGTATAGTACTGTAAATACATCACTTCTTGATTCAATTAAGTCTTTGGGTTTCTGGTAGGAATCACAATATTCCAGAACTGAGCAAGCACAGAAAGGACTAGTAATATTTATTAGTGACACTTGTCTTCAGCTATTTCTTCAAACAGAATAAAGTGTAAAAACTACTTGGTAGATGATCCCAGCCATTTAGATCTGTTGTGGGGTGGGGTACTCCCGGTTCGGACCAGATAGCCCGAACTGTTAGCGACCTGCTGTTGATATGAAGATGGCATCACAGATCCGTTTCTGTCTGTATCAGCCCATGCACACCACCATCTCTTTTTTTTTGAATTTTTGGTGAATTTTTTTCTTTGTTTGGATGGCTTCTCCTCATCTTTTGCTTTGAAGAAAGCCCTCCTGCCCACCCCCAAGTTAATACCGACCTTTATTTCTTTGCCCGAAGCACAGTTGAGTAGTTCATCAGCTGTGTTTGGGGCTAAAACCACCGTCTGAGCATGCGCAGAAGTGAATTCACATGAGGGGACATATGCAAAACACCACAATGTGAACCAGTGGCGAAGGTAAGTAAAACCCACTCCGATCTGTTGGTTGTAGGAAAGATCAGATCTGTTGGTTGTAGAAAATGCTTCACTGCCTTCAGACTTCTACTAGCTTACTTTAAGATCTAAGAAATACCTTACAGTGGCAGTACGAGTAGTCCTTGATACATGTGGTAAAAGGGAACAAGGTAAAATAGAGTAATTTTTCAGATAAGTGCTCTCAAAATTCCCATTGTAGTCTCCAGAAAGAAACTGGCAGTAAGAAAATAGGATTCTTCTCAAAAGATTCGTGGCTGGTACTTTTTTCATCCCTTTTGTGTTCTTTGTGTTGCTGTGATTTTAGGAAATGATGATAACCTTAACTCCATCTTTTACGAGCACCTAACAAGATCTCTGCAGGAAACCCTTTGTGGAGATTTGATTCTTGGACGCTGGGGAAACTACAGTTCCGGGGACTGCTTTATTTTGGCATCTGATTACTTAAACGCTTTTGTTCACTTGATAGAAATTGGAAATGGTCTTGTCACATTTCAACTCCGAGGGCTAGAATTTCGAGGTAAGCGTTCTCCTTAGCTTAAAGAGCAGTGGTCAAGAAAAAATGTAAAATTCATTCTTTTGAAATTTAGCATAATATTTGGGGAGCTGCTAAACCATTTCAGATTCTTCGACACAAGGAGTTTGTGTAACAAATACTGCCAAAACGGGACAACTGGAGCCAAAATAGTTTTCATGTCTCATATTATACCTGATTTATTGCAAAATGGGATTAATATTGTAAGGCTTTAAAAACACATCTCTGCCAGCAGGCCTGGGGCCATTGAAATTTTAACATCTACCCCAGCCTATGACTGGATGATAGGATGCATGTGGATGGATGGTTTTTAAATATATTGGGGTTTTAGAGTTTAAATTATTTGTTTTTTAGTGTTGACGTTTTTAGTATGTTTTAATATTAGATTTCTCACGTGTTTTTGTATTTACTTATAAGCCGCCCTGAGTCTCAAGAGAAGGGCGGCATAGAAATCTAATAAATAAATAAATAAATAAATAAATAAATAATAATAATAATAATAATAATTATTATTATTATTATTATTTTTATTATTATTAATTTATTAGATTTGTATGCCGCCCCTCTCCGGAGACTCGGAGACTCCACTCCCAGTGGAATAATATCTAATTCCACTGGGATTAAACCTAATAGTGACCTGGTGACCTCTAGATACTATGTAATATGAAATAAACTTGCATTCCTGACTTTTCTATATTTATTTTAGATGTGAGTCCCACTAAACGTAATAGTATTTAGTGCATTCCCCAAGAAACACTGTATAAAACTTCAGCCTTCATCGTTAATAGCTCTTTTTTCCTGGTTCTATAGATTGCACTTTGCTTTGCTTTGATTTTTTTTTCTCCTTGTGACATCTATACTAGATAATCTGGGGTTATGTGAACATAATTTCAGGGTTATAAGAGGCATAAAATGATACACTTATGCAATAACAATCTAAATATTTACAATGATTAATATGTTATCATCAGTACGTTTCACGATGTGTGAGCTGAATAGTAGTGGTTTATCTTTGCATAGCTCAAAGTGATGCATATTTTGATTTTCATTATTACTCAAAAATGAAATACAGTCATCGATGTAGATGTGGTCAGGGAGAAGAAACTCTACTGAGGAGGCTTCTGGAGATATTAATTGATAAACAAGAACAAATAAAAAGGTTACAGTGTACAATAATAAAATATATCAGTTTAGTGTGCGGAGCACATATCACATATCCACGTTGACTTAAAAGTTTTGCTCTTATTAGTCAATGTATACTCTTATTTTTTTTCTTTCAGTTTGTTTTTTTGATTGGTTTATATGTCTGTCTTGTTTATACACATGCCATCTTCCTTCCTTCCTTCCTTCCTTCCTTCCTTCCTTCCTTCCTTCCTTCCTTCCTCTGTCCCTCCCTCCCTTCTTGTGATATTTATTTTAAGTCATGAAGTGATGTTGTCTCCTTCTAATTTTTATGAACTTTGATGTTTAAATGTTATATGAATGCTATGCAGCATAACTATTACACAAATATTTCCTACTGTTTGTGGATTTGACATAGCAGATTGGAGTTTAGTCAGCACTAGTAATCTGATTTGTTATTCAAGCCAATACTAGTGCTTTTATAAATATATTATAAGAGATATATCTTAAGACTGACTGTTTTGAATTTGGGGTTAACGAAATTCAATTATAGGGTTGTTCATCTATCCACCTACTTTCTCAGATCACTTAGGTCCAAGCTGGATTTTATCAGAACTAACAAATAAAACCTTCTGTACAAAACCTTCTTAAATTGTGGCCTGGCATAGCCATGATATAAAACCAGAAAGGGTACTCTTGAGTTTATGATTAAGCCATTTAGAAAGCTAAGACTTGGCAAGGACATCTGAATTGCATATCCCTCTTTCTACATTTAAGGCAAAGTATTTGGAAGTTATTGTTACTTTATTTAATTTTAAGCCATGGCATAGAATCTGACATGATTTACTTAGTAAGGTGAAATAAACAGTCTGTTCCTTAGCAGTTTCTGTCCAGCCCAGAGTAATCAGTCCATTTTATTTATTATCATAGCTCTCTCCATTTTGGTTGATTTAATTGCTATGTATTAACTATTTGAAGGAGGACTAGCTGTTTTCTATGAAGAGCTTATTTGCATTGAGCTCCGTAGATACTGCCACTGTGATTATCCTGTGTTTCATTTCCAAGGGACTTACTGCCAGCAAAGGGAAGTTGAGGCTATAACGGAAGGCGACGAGGACAATGAAAATTGCTGCTGTTGTAAACCAGGCCACTTTCCTCACTTGCTCTCCTGCAACGCAGCTTTCAACCTTCGATGGCTGACTTGGGAAATAACACGGACTCAGTACATTCTAGAAGGGTACAATATTATTGACAACAGCGCAGCCACCATGCTCCAAGTGTTTGACCTGCGAAGGATACTCATTAGATATTACATAAAGGTAATACGGTTCAGTCATCCGCAGGAAAGCGGTCTGTTATTGATTTGTTTTATTTTCATTTTATGTGGAATGGCCGCCCACTCGCAAAACAACTCTGAGCCTCTAATGGGATCTTTATATAGGTAGTCCTTGGCTTACGACCATTCATTTAGTGACTGTACGAAGTTACAGGGGCCCTGAAAAAAGTGATTCATAAACGCTTTTCACACAACCGTTACAACATTCTTCTGTAAGACGTGGCTTTGCTGGCAGGCCTGGGGGTCATGAACTAACAGTTGACAAGGCCATACTGTATGAATGGTATGTATGTATGGGATTACTAAGCATAAAACTTATCAGGAAAGACTTAATGAACTCAATCTGTATAATGTAGACCAGGGGTAGGCAAAGTTGGCTCTTCTATGACATGTGGACTTCAATTCCCAGAGTACCTGAGCCAATCATGCTAAGGAATTCTGGGAGTTGAAGTCCACAAGTCATAGAAGAGCCGACTTTGCCTACCCCTGGTCTAGAGGACAGAAAGGAAAGGGGGGACACGATTGAAATATTTAAATATGTTAAAGGGTTAAATAAGGTTCAGGAGGGAAGTGTTTTTAATAGGAAAGTGAACACAAGAACAAGGGGACACAATCTGAGGTTAGTTGGGGGAAAGATCAGAAGTAACATGAGAAAATATTATTTTACTGAAAGAGTAGTAGATGCTTGGAACAAACTTCCTGCAGACGTGGTTGGTAAATCCACAGAAACTGAATTTAAACATGCCTGGAATAAACATACTCTATATCCATCCTAAGATAAAATACAGGAAATAGTATAAGGGCAGACTAGATGGACCATGAGGTCTTTTTCTGCCGTCACTCTTCCATGTTTCTATGTTTCTATGATGACTGCTTTATAATTAATGGGTTTCTTTTTTAATATGGGTTTTTTATAGTTTTAGATTATATTCAACTTCTTTTTATTGTTCTGTATCTATTTGTATTCCATTTCTATTATTAAACCGCCCCGAATTCTTCGGGATTGGGCAGCATAGAAGTTGAATAAATAAATAAATAAATAAATAAACATCTCCATGGTCACGTGATCAAAATTCAGTCGCTTGGCAACTGGCAAGTTTTTATGGCGGTTGCAGTGTCCCCAGGTCATGTGATCATCTTTTATGACTCTCTAGCAAGCAAAGTCAATAGGGAAGCCAGTTCCACTTAACAATTGTGTTTTAACTAATAACAACTGCAAGTGTTTGTTGGACAATTGTAGAAAGAAAAGCCATAAAATGAAACAAAACTTACTTAACAATAGTCTCCCCTAGCCACAGAAATTTGGTACTCAGTTGTCGTAAGTCAAGGACTACCTACCTGCACAATTCAAAAGTCACAATGAAAGAAATAAAATATGCTGTCTATACAGCGTGCAGTATACTTTATTTCTTTTCATTGAGGCTTTTGCAACACTCGTATATTTACATTTGCATTAGACAGATCTCTCAGCCTTCCTCTTTTTAAACATTCTTCTTCTTTTTTAATTTTCCATCGGGTTGACAACCAGATTTGAGTGAGGGGCTGTTTATCAACTTTAAAAGAATTCCGCTCCCTTCTTAGAAAAGTGGGTCAGTTCCTGTAGCCTTCCTGCATATATTTGAAATAATTTACTGCGTGGCTACTGGAGATTATTTAAACCCTGCCTTCACATTTGCTTGTCAATTCATTCCTTTTTGAAGAGAGCGGGAGAGCTCACAAGACTGCTTTTCAAAAAAAAAAGGGTGGTTTCCCACTCCCCCACATGTGTGTTGTGTCAGCATAAATCTCCTTAAAAGGCATAGCATGCTTATTTATCTCTTTCTAAAGGCTGCAAAAAATTAAAACTCTGCCTTTTGCACTGAATAGGTCCCTTCCTCCACGTTTAAATATAAAACTGGAAGGATGATATTCATAAATCTTAAGCAGGTATAACAACACTTGTATCGTTAATCCTTTCCAATGTCTTAATGTTGTCTTTTTGCAGTTGTCTTTTTTCTTTTAATTATTATGCACTATTGAATCATCCCTCCTGTTCCCTCTGAACCATAAGCATGTATTCCTGCAAAAACCCAGGAGTATTTTTTTTAAAAGTATAGAGTAGTGGTACAATATGATACAGGGTTTACTTTATCCTCCATGGAGGCATTTCTCTAATGTCTGAAATAATTTAATGTGTTACCAAAGCAAACTGCATTTCTGTTTTCAATCTACAGAGCATTATATATTTTACTGCAAGCTCCCCCAAAATCCTCTCCTGGCTAAGAGACGAATCATTCCAGAAGACACTGCAGCCATTCTCCAAATGGCATTATATTGAGCGCGACCTTGCCATGTTCAGCATTAACATTGATGATGATTATGTCCCTTGCCTTCAAGGAATCACCAGAGCAAGTTTCTGTAGTGTTTACTTAGATTGGATTCAGTTCTGCGCGGGGAAAAGAGTGGAGGTGAGCATGTGGTTCTTGCTAACTATTTTACAATACGGTGTTCTTTTCTTTTTTTAAAGGAGGTTTATTTTTTATTAATATTGCTTCTTCATTGCTTATTTGACCCCTATGACAATCGTTAAGTGTTGTACCACATGATTCTTGATAAATCTATATTTTCTTTTATGTACGCTGAGAGCATATGCACCAAGACAAATTCCTTGTGTGTCCAATCACACTTGGCCAATAAAATTCTATTCTATTCTGTTCTGTCTGGGTCCCCCCAGACGCCAATACCAACCAAAAAGAGTATCCAGACACACTGGTAAAAAGCAAAGGCAGTTTATATAATTGAAAGCAAACACAGGTAACAAAAACTGTTCTTACAGACAGGAACACTATGAAGCTTCACAGAGGTTTCACGAAGGCCAGGCAATAAAACAGGATTCTTGCTGGCAGAAACAACGCTGGAGATAATAAAACCCACGCCTCCCCCAAGTCTTCCAGACTTCTAGGCCACAAGCCAAGATCAGAGACGCCAAGAATCGAAGCAAGGTCACAGGACTCCCAGTTGATAACTCTCCACAAGACTGTAAGGGCGGGCCTGCCTTTTCAACCCTGCTGAGGAGAACCACACCCAAACTCAGCTGTTGCCAATTCAGGGATGGAAATACCTTTCTAATTGGCCCCGTCTTTGAGCTGCACGTCGCTGCCTCATGTCTATTATAGCCTGTGCGTCTTCATCCAATGAATCCAGGCTACTAGCTGGGGAGAGCCCCCCCCCCCGGGGGTCTCAGGGTCCTCTCCCTCCTCCTCTTCCTGACATTCCTCTCCCCCGTCTGCCTGGTCCTCCCCCTCCTGTTCACTGTCCTCCTCCTCTGGGCATGGATCCGGCAGAGCTCCAGCTGGTCCCTGAGGAGCCTCAGGCTGAATCACAACACTATTTTATCACATTTAGTCGCAAATCACTATCATAATTTTCCTAATATAGTAAATATTTCTCAACCTGTTTGTTTCCAAAATGTTATTAAATGACATTTCCCATAATCCCCAGCCAGCACAATCAAAAAGAGAAACTGAATTAGGATTATGGACTTTGTAGGTCAACACATCAGAAGAGTTCCAAGTTGGGAAGGGTTGTAAGAGGGCGACTTTTAAAAACTCCTTGAAAACTGAGGTTGAAAGAGAACAAATTGGAGAAAATGGGGGGAAAGTATGGCACGGAGAAATTATTTTGTGTTCAAAGTAGACAACCTGGTGTCCTCCAGATGTTTCTGACTAAAAAAACCTCCTAGTGGTGCTTTGTGATTGATAGTGCTAATGAAGGTTGAATTTCCAAACATTTGGAGAACAGCTGTTGCACCCCCTTATGGTTATATATTTGATCTGTCAGTTATGAAACATGTCCTCCAAATTGGTTTTTGAACCAAGGAAAGAAAATAATGAGCCTACAGCAGGATTGGGCAAAAAGAAGCAAAGAAGATGCTGGCAGTCAAACCCATATGGCCTTAAAAAAAACTTTTAGCATAAATAAAATATGCTAAGTAAGTTTCCCACTAGTAACCACTATTAATTAAACATTGTATTAAGTTGTAAAATTGAAGGATCCTTTTCTTAGAAATTACAGTGGTAACACAAACAGCAAAGATTTTGAAGTAAATATGGACCAGAGTACCTCCGGAACCGCCTGCTACCGCACGAATCCCAGCGACCGATAAGGTCCCACAGAGTTGGCCTTCTCCGGGTCCTGTCGACTAAGCAATGTTGTTCGGCGAGCCCCAGGGGAAGAGCCTTCTCTGTGGCGGCCCCGGCTCTCTGGAATCAACTCTCCCCAGAGATTAGAACAGCCCCCACCCTCCTTGTCTTTCGCAAATTACTCAAGACCCACCTATATCGCCAGGCATGGGGGAACTGAGACACCTCCCCCAGGCTTTTATATTTCATGTTTGGTATTTATCTATCTATCTATCTATCTATCTATCTATCTATCTATCTATCTATCTATCTATCTATCTATCTATTTGATTTGTATGCCGCCCCTCTCCGCAGACTCGGGGCAGCTAACAACAGTAACAAAACAGTATAATCCAATACTAAAAACAGTTAAAACCCATTATATAAAAAACCAATCATACATACAGACATACCATGCATAAAATTTTAAAGGCCTAGGGGGAAAGTGTATCTCAATTCCCCCATGCCTGGCAGCAGAGGTGGGTTTTAAGCAGCTTACGAAAGGCAAGGAGGGTGGGGGCAATTCTAATCTCTGAGGGGAGTTGGTTCCAGAGGGCCGGGGCCGCCACAGAGAAGGCTCTTCCCCTGGGTCTCGCCAAACGACATTGTTTGGTTGACAGTACCTGGAGAAGACCCACGCAGCAGAAGGCGGTCCCTGAGGTAATCTGGTCCGGTGCCATGAAGGGCTTTATAGGTCATAACCAACACTTTGAATTGTGACCGGAAACTGATCGGCAACCAATGCAGACTGCGGAGTGACATTTATGTGTTGTATGGTTTTAATTGTTGGGGTTTTATATATCTCTTCTTGTAATATTAAATTTGTTTACTGTTATATTGTTTTTATTATTGTTGTGAGCCGCCCCGAGTCTTTGGAGAGGGGCGGCATACAAATCTAATAAATTGAATTGAATTGAATTGAAATATGCACAAAGCACGTGTTAAATCTGGGAAATGAGAAAGAGGCCAGGCTGAATTTACTTTTATTTACAGGGGCATAAGAAGGAGGGGAAAGAAAATTCAGATTTTCAGCCTATCTCAGTAAAATGGCATTTGAGGCAAAATTGTGGAAATTGTTTCCTGGCCTATCCCACCTTGAAGGGCTAATAACTATATAGTAATGGACTGATGCAATAGTAGTGAGCTTTTGGTGTGGCACTAAATACAAATATTACATGTTTTGCAGCCTGTAGAGAGTGATGAAGATTCTCCTTTAGTAACCCTTTCCTTTGCGTTGTGCATTCTTGGTAGAAGAGCTCTGGGAACAGCCTCACACAATATGGCCATCAGGTAATTTTGTTGTGTGACAATGCTTAAGGCAGTAATAGCTTGCTAATGGCTCAGAAAAGTGTTCCCTCATCCAAATGATTTGTTTTTCCATTTATCATAAAGGAAGAAGTGCAAGAAGAAAAATTGATTTTGAAATCAGTAACTTGACAGCTTTTTCAGATGAATATGTACATCTTGAATAATTCTGTATTTGTAGCACAGGAGTACCTAGTGCAGTGATTTTCAACCTTTTTTGAGCCGCGGCACATTTTTTACATTTACGAAACCCTGGGGCATATTGAGGGGGGGGCAGCTAAAAAAAGTTTGGACAAAAAAATTCTTTCTCTCTCTTCCTCCCCTTTGCTCTATTTCTTTCTCCCTCTATCTTTCTCTCCCGTCCTTCCTCTTTCTCTCTCTCTCCATCCCTCTTTCTTTCTCTTCCTTCCTTCCTCTCTTTTTTGCTCTCTTTCTGTCCCTCCCTACATCCCTCTATGTCTTTCTCTCTCTCTCCTTCCCTCCCTCTCTTTCTCTCTCTCTTTCTCTTCTCTTTCTCCCTCTCTTGCTTTCTTTCTCTCTTGTTCTCTTTCTCTCTCTCTCACTCTTTCTCTCTCTTGCTTTCTTTTTCTCTCTCTCTCTCTTGCTTTCTCTCTCTCTTGCTTTCTTTCTCTCTGAGCTTCGCAGCACACCTGACCATGTCTCGCGGCACACTGGTTGAAAAACACTGACCTAGTGGAATGAATTCTTGAATTTTTGAATTTACCCTTACCATTTTATTATCGGTATAAAAACCTTTTTTGAAGAAAACCAAACTCTCTGGGTGAATTGATGCAGCTGAAGATATGTGGATATAACCAAGATTTTTGTGGTATTAAACTAATTCTGGTGACGACAAACAATTGTATTCATGTATATTTTCTGTTGGTTATACTCTCCATATATCAGTGCTTCTCAATCATTTTCTATTATGCCTCCCCTAGGAAGAAGTAAACATTTTGTGCCCCCCCCAACTCTCCGATCTGGGCCCCAATTAGTGAAGGGCCATCAAAATTTTTACTACCACACTGTGGGCGTGCCTTATGCAGGACGCCCTCCATTTTCTTACAACATCTTTCAGTGCAAATTGGGTGCTCTGGGTTGGAGCTCCATTTTTGCTACCCAACTGCATTCCCCCCTATCCAGGCAGCAGCCCACCCTTGGCCCCAATGGAATTTTAGTGTTAATATTTCTTATTTTACTTATCATAAGTTGCAATTAAATTATTGGCTGGGGAAGGCTGCTCTATCCACTTACGGTACTTACTTAATTACTTGATTGATTGATTGATTGATTGATTGATTGATTGATTGATTTCTATGCTGCCCTTCTCGAAACGACCCAGGGAGTGACTTACCTGGGAGTAAGTCACACTGAACGTAGTGAAGCCTGTTTTTGCAACCTCCCATTTCGCAACCGACCCACCTGGCTGCCTTCTCTTCCGGGCTCAGAGCACCGTGAAATTGGAAAAACACTCCCTGTCTGGGGAATCGATTGAGAGGGACCACGCATGTTCCCCGGGGTCACACATGCCCCTGCTAGCATCGCTCCACGCCCCCCAGCGTGGCACGCCCCACTATTGGAGAAGGACTGCCATATGAGCCGGGATGGCACAGCAGGTAGAGTGCTGTACTGCAGACCACTGAAGCTGACTGTAGATCTGTAGGTCAGCGGTTCAGATCTCATCACCGGCTCAAGGTTGACTCAGCCTCCCATCCTTCCGAGGTGGGTAAAATGGAGGACCCGGATTGTGGGGGAAATATGCTGGCTCTGTTAAAAAGTGCTATTGCTGACACGTTGTAAACCACCCTGAGTCTAAGGAGAAGGGCGGCATAAAAAATGAATAAATAAATAAATAAAATAAATAAATATACTGTATATCTCTGAAATATGTGCTAGCAATACCAATTAGAGCATGGATGTCAAACTGTTGTGTGATGTATCACAACAGTTTTTCCCTTTGCAGAGTTGGGGTGGGTGTGGCCTGCACATGATACATTCGGCCATGGGCCGCCAATTGGATACCTCTGTATTCATTCATTCATTCATTATTTGATTGATTGATTGATTGATTGATTGATTGATTGATTGATTGGATTTCTATGCCACCCCTCTCCAAGGACTCGGGGCGGCTTACAGCATATAATAAACAGTATACAAAATTAGAGCCATTATAGCACATGGACACATTATATGAACCAAGGTCTCTTTATGAGCCCCACATCTCCAACAGTTAGCTGGATCCTTCTAAAAATCCTGCACAGATGTTCACAAATTGTTTAAAAAATTTAAATAATCATAATATTAAATCATTAGAAAGGTACAATTCAGATGCTGAAGTAGCTATGCATTAATCATGCTCATGTCCAGACAATCAAATTTCCTTATTTCATAGTCCCCCTGTCCTCTTGAACATCTATTCTAATAAACATTTATCAATAGTGATTAGAGCCTTATTATTTTGTACAGAACCTGTCTATTCTTGAAAAAAAAAACTCATTCTTTTTAATGAAACTTACTGCCTAGTAAGTATATGCAAAATTGCTGCCTTTTCCCTATTTTGCTGTACATATTGGACCTTCACTCACTTGCTTTGTTTTGAGAGGATGTGGGCCATAATGTATTTGTTTTTCAGGGAAAACCATAGTTATATACATCAGTCTCATTTACATTATTTGGGAATTAAGTAGGCAAAGTATTGATATCACACATCAATTTCTACTAAGTAAGATATCTATACTGTTGACAGTCATTAGGAAACCATTACCATTACGCGGCAAAATGAATGTTTACGGAGAAACGTTAAGTTGTATATTACATCAGAAGTGAAGTTTATATATATGAGCTAGTAATTTGCATTCATTTACACATGAATTATTTCTAATCAGTGTAGGAAAAGAGTTTAAAGGCAAGACATGCTGGCAATATTCTTATGGAATGTATGCAAATAATGTTTGATTTACCTGTCACTATAAATGTCAGAAGATGATAAACATTGTATTTTAAATTGTGTGGTGTATCCAACAATTAATAGGGCATCAGCATTAAGTTCTGCTGAACTTCTTCAGTGCAAATTGGAGAGCCTAGCATTATATCTTTAAAAGAGGGGTTTGTAGTTATCCATCATTAGTCAGTTTGGTCTAGTGGTTAAGGCACCAGGTTAGAAAGCAAAAAATCATGAATTCAAGTCCTGCCTTAGCTATGAAAGCCACGTGGGTGATCTAGGGCCACTTATTTTCTTTCAGTCCAGTTTACCTCAGAGGGTTGTTATTGTGGTGAAAATGGAAAGAAGAAGGTGTGTTGGATATGTTCGCCACTTTGATTTATTTGTAAAAAAATAAAATAAAGGTGAGGCATAAATAAATGCCCCAACAGGATTTAATTAAATCCTAAGAGAAGAAGTTCATCCATTTACCACTAATGCAGTATCTTACCTTTGAAACATGTTGGATAATTTTTCCTATTTCCCTATCAGGTTTTGAGAAATCATCCGGGATAAAACATTTGGAAAAACCATTTTTCTTCCTTAATTCGTTCCGTGACCAGGTTCTTAAGTAGGAAAGTTTGTAAGAAGAAGCAATTTTTCCCATAGGAATCAATGTAAAAGCAAATAATGCGTGCGATTGGGGAAACCATAGGGAGGGTGGAGGCCCTGTTTCCTCCCAGGAGATTCCTAGAGAGGTCCCACAGAGGCTTCTCCCTGCCGTTTCCGGCCCTGTTTCCTCCCAGGAGATTCCTAGAGAGGCCCCACGGAGGCTTCTCCCTGGCTTTTCCGTCCCTGTTTCCTCCCAGGAGATTCCTAGAGAGGCCCCATGGGGGCTTCTCCCTGCCTATTACGTCCCTGTTTCCTCCCAGGAGATTCCTAGAGAGGCCCCACGGAGGCTTCTCCCTGCCTTTTCCGTCCCTGTTTCCTCCCAGGAGATTCCTAGAGATGCCTCACGGAGTCTTTTCCCTGCCTTTTCCAGTTACAGTTTTGAAGGCAATCTTGAACACCCGGTTCATATCTAGAAACGTTTGTAAGTAGAGGCGTTCTTAGGTAGAGATACCACTGTATTTCCAAAAGCTCATGATCTAATGCAAACACTAAGTCAACTACATTAAAGCTTTTACAGCAGGTCACCCCCCCAAACCCCCCCCCACCCCATTATTCCCACGGAGTCTGAGTAGGCAGGAAGATTGCAAAGGAAAAAAAACTAAACTTTGCAAATTGGATAAGTGTACTTGGCGCTCATTTATCAGTAAGGGTATTAAAGCAGTGCCTCCCAAGTGCCTTTGATCCTCTTTCGGAGTCTTGGTTTAATGGCTACGCTACTAATTGCTTATTTGATTCCACACACAAAAACAACCAAAAATCCAAACCCCTCCATCTGTTCTTGTTATGCAATATTTTGGAAACACCCATTTTCCTTCTCAGGCTCAGAGAGTTCAGTCACAACTACTATGAAAGAGATCTTATTTTGAACAGCTGTAATGGAAACTGAATCTGTGAGTAATTAATATGATTGTTTACAGCTTAGACTCCTTCCTCCATGGCCTCCATGCCTTGTTCAAAGGGGATTTTCGAATTACGTCAAGAGATGAATGGGTGTTTGCAGACATGGACCTCTTGCATCAAGTTGTTGCTCCTGCAATTAGAATGTCATTGAAACTACACCAAGTGAGTTTTCCTCTTTTCTGAAGCAAATGACTTCTTGTACGTTATACAGACTTTATTATGCTGATAATATGGTAGGCATAACGAGGGCCACCAGAATCCTTACATATTGGCCAGTTAAATTCAAATGAAGCATTAAATGTATTGCTGTGAATTTCTCCTAAGAAATGAACTTCTATAACTCAATCAATTATTACAAATGTAGATCTTAGGATGTATTTTAGTCACTCTATCATTTTACATGTAGAAAAACTCATAGAAACATAGAAGTTTGACAGCAAAAAAAGACCTCATGGTCCATCTAGTCTGCCCTTATACTATTTCCTGTATTTTATCTGAGGATGGATATATGTTTATCCCAGGCATGTTTAAATTCAGTTACTGTGGATTTATCTACCATGTCTGCTGGAAGTTTGTTCCAAGCATCGGCTACTCTTTCAGTAAAATAATATTTGCTCACTTTGCTTCCGATCTTTCCCCCAACTAACCTCAGATTGTGCCCCCTTGTTCTTGTGTTCACTTTCCTATTAAAAACACTTCCCTCCTTAACCTTATTTAACCCTTTAACATATTTAAATGTTTCGATCATGTCCCCCCTTTTCCTTCTGTCCTCCAGACTATACAGATTGAGTTCATGAAGCCTTTCCTGATACGTTTTATGCTTAAGACCTTCCACCATTTTTGTAGCCCGTCTTTGGACCCGTTCAATTTTGTCAATATCTTTTTGTAGGTGAGGTCTCCAGAACTGAACACAGTATTCCAAATGTGGTCTCACCAGCGCTTTATACAGCGGGATCACAACCTCCCTCTTCCTGCTTGTTATACCTCTAGCTATGCAGCCAAGCATTCTACTTGCTTTCCCTACCACCTGACCGCAATGTTAACCCATTTTGAGACTGTCAGAAATCACTTAAACCCTTAAACTCATTTATTCAATAATAGTCATACCAACTTCATGCAGTAAATGAATAAAAATGGATTCTTAAAGCCAGATAATTTCAGACATTTCAATGAATTTCTCATCTTTCTCTTCTGGGGTGTCTAGCGTCACCATCCACCACAGGTTGGTGGTACCAAAAATAATTAAAACCAAATGATGTGCTAATGATGGGATTATTCCAGTGGAGCAAGCTAAAACTGCTAAACGCCTTCATTGTGGCTTTTTGCTACATCTCTGCACAAATGCCGCGTGGCATGCAATTCCAGTGAAGTTTTTAAACCTAAAACCTTTCATCTCTTCATACATGTGTCTGATCGTAACCGTGCCTTTCCTTTAATGCCAGGACCAATTCACTTGTCCAGATGAATATGAGGATCCTGCCATTCTTTACGATGCAATTCAGTCCTTTGAAGAGAAAGTTGTGATTTGTCATGAAGGAGATCCTGCTTGGCGCAGTGCCATCCTCTCCAACAAAGAAGAGCTCCTTACTTTTAGGCATGTGGTAGAAGAAGGAACAGACGAATATAAAGTTATTATGCTCCACAAAAGCTACTTAAGCTTCAAAGTAATCAAGGTACCACCACCTCTGCCTCTTGTCCATTGTCTGACGATTTCCATTCATAGCTGCTGTATTTAGAATTTATTTCCATTCTAGCTAGGTAAGTCTCTTGACAGAGTGGGATAGAACTGGGATCTAAAGGCCATTTAACTGAAGAATGGCAAAGTGATGGGAACAGCAGTTTCCAAGACCAGAATTAATATTGGGATAAACAGGCATGTCAGAACGATGAGAAGATTAATAGTAGTGCAGACTTAGTGAATAGTTTGACAGTGTTAAGGGAATTATTTATTTAGCAGCGTGATGGCATTTGGGGAAAAAACTGTTTTTGTGTCTAGTTGTCTTGGTGTGCAGTGCTCTATAGCAGTGTTTCCCAACCTTGGCAACTTGAAGATATTTGGACTTCAACTCCCAGAATTCCCCAGCCAGCAAATGCTGGCTGGGGAATTCTGGGAGTTGGAGTCCAAATATCTTCAAGTTGCCAAGGTTGGGAAACACTGCTATAGAGCATCATTTTGAGGGTAGGAATTGAAGCAGTTTGGGTCCAGGATGTGAGGAGTATGTAAATATTTTCACGACCTTCTTTTTGACTTGGGCAGCGTATAGGTCAGTGATGGTGAACCTTTTGTTCCTCAGGTGCCGAAAGAGCGTACGCATGCCTGAGTGCCCACACCTATAATTCAATGCCTGGGGAGAGTGAAAACAGCTCCCCCTGCCCTCTGGAGACCAGAAATGTCCTGTTTCCCAACTTCTGGTGGGCCCAGTAGGCTCATGTTTTGCCCTCCCCAGGCTCCAAAGGCTTCCCTGGAGCCAGGGGAATGGTAAAAATGCCCTCCCCCATCCCCCGGAGGCTCTCTGGAAGCCAAAAACACCCTCCCAGAGCCTCTATGTGGGCCAAAAATCAGCTGGCCGGTACACACATGCACATTGGAGCTGAGCTAGGGCAATAGCATGCGTGCCAGCAGATATGGCTCCACGTGCCACCTGTGGCATCCGTGCCATAGGTTTGCCATCACTGGTATAGGTGCTTAATGCACAATTAGTTAACCTATGTTCATCTTACCCTTCATTCTTGATTACAATGTTGCTCCTTTTGGTTCCTCTTTCTTTTTTTCCAAGATTGACCAGGAATCAAGAGTTGACGAGAAAACAAACTTTTGCATCCAACAAAACTAAAACACTGTCATACACCTGCGCTGTACCATGCCATACATTGTTGCATAGTGATATACCCACTGGGTACATTCTTCCCAATTCCAATTCTTTTTTCAAACATGGAAAGAAAAAGTTTGTACTTTAATGGTGGAGCAGTGGTTAGAGTGCAGCACTGCAGATTATTTCTGCTGTCTACTGGCTACCTGCAATTTGGCAGCTCAAATCCCACCAGGCTCAAGGTTGACTCAGCCTTCTGTCCTTCTGAGCTGTGTAAAACGAGGACCCAGATTGTTGGGGACAATATGCTGATTCTGTAAACCACTTAGAGAGAGTTGTAAAGTACTGTGAAACGTATATAAGTCTAGGTGCTATTGCTATTCAGAAATTGTCTCCTCTGCTTAATATAAATCTGTTTCTCATAATAGGAAAATGACCCCCCACTCTAATTGTCCGAAGGAGGGGTGGGAGAAAACACAGCAGGCCCAGCACTTTCAAATTGCCCTGTGGCCTTGAAGTTAGCAACTCTGCAGAGCAAACAGCAGGTGGATTGCAACCCCCATCCATTTTCTCTCCAAAATGTTTCCACATGGTTTGTACTTTTGTTTGCTTTTAGGTTAACAAGGAATGTGTCCGAGGGCTCTGGGCTGGACAGCAACAGGAACTGATTTTTTTACGCAATCGTAACCCAGAACGAGGCAGCATCCAAAACAATAAACAGGTGTTGAGGAACCTGATTAACTCTTCATGTGACCAGCCTCTGGGATACCCCATGTATGTTTCTCCTTTGACAACATCCTATATAGGGACTCACAGTCAGCTGAAAAATCTCTGGGGTGGACCGATAAGTCTCGACAGCATCAAAACATGGTTCAGAAACAAATGGCTTAGGTAAGCACAAAGAGAGACTCATAACCGGAGATCTTTCATTGCATCTCAGCAGATGTTTTAAAGGACTACTTGGGGCTCTCAAAATATGAGATAGATTTTTAAAATGAGAACATTAAGTGATGCATGCTGCCTCCAGTTTCCACTGTTTTTTTTAAAAAAATATCTTCCTTCCTTCCTTCCTTTCTTTTTTTCTTTCTTTCTTTCTCTTTTTTTCTTTCTCATTCATTCACTCATTCATTTTATTTACTTGATAGCTATCGCCGTGTATCTCAGCAAATTACTTTGGGCGGCCATAGAAATCAAATACGAACTTAATTCGTTCTGTGACGAGGTTCATAAGTAGAAAAGTTTGTAAGATGAAACAATGTTTCCCATAGGAATCAATGTAAAAGCAAACCCATTAGGAAAATCCCAAACTTTAGAAGGGAGGCAAACAGGGCGGGGAGGAGCAGCAAAAGGGGGCGGGTGGAGGAAGCAAGTCTAGCGGGATGCTTGAAGAGGCAGCGA
The DNA here is from genome assembly GCF_031021105.1 of Erythrolamprus reginae. Lineage (NCBI taxonomy): Eukaryota > Metazoa > Chordata > Lepidosauria > Squamata > Dipsadidae > Erythrolamprus > Erythrolamprus reginae. Next base: position 335,751,020 of record NC_091950.1, on the reverse strand, counting down.
AAGGGGGTGTGGGAAGGAAGAAAGGTGAGGAGGGCCACCCCTCCCTTTTCTTTCTTCAAACACACCCTTTCAGTGCCTCTCCAAGCACCCCGCTAGCCTTGCTTCCTTCACGCAAACCCTGGCAACGGAAGTCCTGAGGTGGAGTTTCCCAGCGAGGGGAGCCTCAAGGGAATCCCAGCAGCGCAAGAACGGGCACTTTGGCTGGCAATGGAAGTCGGGAAGCAGGGAATCCCAGCACTGGCGGCTTGGGTTTGTAAGGTGAAAATAGTTCGGAAGAAGAGACAAAAAAATCTTAAACATCGGGTTCGTATCTCAAAATGTTTATTAGAAGAGGCGTTCGTAAGACGAGGTACCACTGTACTATTAAGTGAAGTTACTTACTATCCACTTAAATTAGATCAGCAGCCAAAGCACTGATTTGCCCCCCTTTTCTCTTCTTGGTAGGGTATATGCACATTATTTTGTGCTCCTCAAGCTAGCTTTGCTGTTTTTCCAGGAGCTCTACCTTTTAGAAGTTAAAGCACAACAGAGGTGCATCCATTCCTATTGTATTCTCATTCCATCTGGATTGATCTGAACATCCTACATATTCAATGAACATGGCGCCTTCATTATATTTAGGTAGTTGCTAATTGAAAGAAATTCACGGTGATAATGGATATACAGTTCGGTCGGAACTATATATACAGTATATAGGAACTCACCTGCTTTCAGATTTTCTGAATTTTTGTGTAACTTTTCCACTGAATTTGCTGTACAATATGCTAGTGGCAAAGATTTATAAAACTTGACCAACACAGAAAGTAGGCAAGAACTTTATTGCAGAACAGTATGTACCCCGAGAGGAATGTTGTTGTTTTTCATCCTCTGTGGCTCCATCCTTCTCAAAATACCAGCAATGTTGCAGTATTTTATAATTTAGATGGACTAAAGGTGAGTATTGTGATGCAGAATCATCTGTTCCTACTTTGTTGATGCTGAACCAAATTCGGCTTTGACAAATAACAAAGTAATACATTTGATCATTTGACGTTAGCTGCAGATAATTTGATGTAAGCTGCAGAATTTGCAGAATCTATTCTACTTGCAGTGAATTTCCTTTATTTATTTATTTATTTATTCATTCATTCATTCATTCATTCATTCATTCATTCATTCATTCATTCATTCATTCATTGGATTTGTATGCTGCCCCTCTCCATGGACTCGGGGCGGCTAACAACAGTGATAAAAACAGCATGTAGAAATCCAATACTAAAACAGCTGATTTACCATAGAATCGGGTTATAGGTTTAATAATGACATTATTATTTATTTATTTATTTATTTATTATTGATTGATTGATTGATTGATTGATTGATTGATTGATTTGATTTGTATGCCACCCCTCTCTGAGGACTCGGAGTGGCTCACAGCAGGAAAACAATACAATGAATACAAAACCAATATTTAAAAACAGTTTGAAAACCCTTATAAAAAACAGTCATACAAACCAAACAAACCATGCACATGTGAAATAGCCAGGCAAATTTGTCACTTAAGATTTTTTTCAGCTTTTGATTTTTCAGAATTAAACTATCTCAGGGGTGTCAAACTGGCGGTCTGTGGGGCCAGATATGTCATATGCAGGCCACGCCCACCCCAGCTCCACGAAGGGGGAAAACGATGTGATACGTCAGGTGATGGCAAGGTGACGCCACAAGTTTGACGCCCGTGAAATATCTGGAAATATCTGTCAGAAACAGAAATTTCTAGAAACAGAAATAAAAGAGATCCTAAATGTCTCATATTCTACAAGTTAGGAACCAAAATGGACTTCCCAACTTTTTCAGTGAGGATAATAAACAACATAAAAGAGAAGAAAGATATATTTTGGGGGTGTGGGGGAATGCAGGCCTTAAATATCTTTATATCCTATGCTAGCACGCAAGTTATATTCTGAACATTGCTACATAACTTAAAAAAAAAATAGATTGTCCTGGTATGGGATTTCTACATCACTCATACTGATAGTGCAGATCATAGCATGGAATCCAGTGTGATTTAGTGGTTAGAACTGAGGTCTCTAATCTCCTTATTGATGTAAAACCCACAATTTTAACCCTAAGACTAGCCATTGATGATGCTGACTGGAGCTGTTTGGAACTGACAATTGTAATTCAGCAATATTTGGAGATCCTGCACTAGATTAGACTGTGAAGCTAAGGTCAAGATCAAATTTCCCCTCAGCCACGCAGTTTATTGGCTGATTTTCATTCACTTACATATTTTGATCTAAACTAGCTCTGAAAATAAAATGTGGAAGAAAATGACTAAGTACCGAGGGGCTTAGAAATAGAAAACAAAGAAAAATGTAGAGGGGAAAAACTGGCAAGATTTATGTCCCAAGTACACATTCCATTACCACCGTGTTTCAACGCTGCTTTTTATATGAAATATTTCATTCATATCCAGTGGAATATTTAATGTGCAACTTGCACAGCTCATTGCTATTATTGGCCAAAATATTTCCTGTTTCATATGAGCCCAATAGGAAAGCTGAGAGAGAGAGATGTCAACGAACACCTGCCTTTCCCATAATTTCCCACAGAAATATAAATAGAGTAAAAACTTTCTGTTTTATTTGTCAAAGAACGGCCCTTCTGGTCTATCACTGTGTTCCCACTGTGGGAAACAGAGACATTGGAAGCAAAGCAGTGAAGGGATCCCTGTCGCCAGCGCTCCCGGTATGCTTCTGATGACTGCGCGTGCAGCCAAAAAATTTACTGCCACAGTGGGTGTGGCTTATTTTGTGGGTGTGGCTTGATGATCATGTGACTGGGTAAGAGTGGCTTGCTGGCGATGTGACCAGGTGGGAGTGGCTTGAACGCTCATCATTGTTGAAGTGAACTGTTAAGTCCTCAACTTAGAACCTCACCACTGTCGCTCTCTGGGGTGACAATTTGCTTCACGTTTCCCGCGCTCTCCTTCCTGGGTCCCCCCACTGCCTCAGGCTGGGTAGCTAGGCAAACAGGTGCCAATCAGTTGTTCAGAAAAGAGAGGGGAGGAAATGGGGACCCTGCAATTCCTGCCGTGCTGGTCTCCCTGCCGCTTTCCGAGGAGGAAAAAGAGGATGGGAGGCGGGGATAGTCAGCTGGAGCTGGTCACACAGCTTCATTTCTGCCAGTGGAACTGCATTCCACCTCACCCTGCCTGCTGCCCACCCCTGCGCGTGCCACAAGATTTGGCTTCTGCGCATGCACAGGAAGTGAAATTTTGCGTGATGATGCTTGTATGCGCAAGGTTTTGCCCATTTTTGGAGATTTGTTTGCTTCTGTGCATGCGCATCTTCACCACAAGATTTCACTTCATGCGCATACAGTGCGCAACTTCATTTTTCCAACGGGGGAAAATGGAGTACTGAAGCAAAGGCAAAACACTTTAATAACAACAACAACAACAACAACAGTAATAATAATAATAATAATAATTTAACATGTAACTTAAGTTAATTTAATTAAAAATGTTTAATTTAACATTAAACATTTGAAAAACATCGGAATTGACAAAATCTCCATCTGTCAATTGCAAAAGGCCGCTTTACTGGGATCGGCAAACATAATTCGCCGCTACATCACACAGTCCTAGGTGCTTGGGAAGCGCCCGACTGGTGATGAAATACGAAATCCAGCATACAGTGATCCCCCGTTTATTGCGTCCCCAACCATTGCGAACAGGGTACTTCGCTATTTTTCAACCCGGAAGTCAAAAATACCATCTACGCATGCGTGCCGGGCACGCATGCGTAGATGGCAGCGGCTTCCCTGGGTCTTCCCCCTCTTGCTGGCGTCAGCGAGGAGTTTCCCCACCGCCCACGGAAACTCCTCGCTGCCGCCCGCCCTTCGCCCGCCCACGCCGTTCATTCTCGCCGCTTTCGAGCTGAATCCGGGAGCAAATTCGCTCCTGGATTCAGCTCGAAATCGGCGAGAATGAACGGCGTGGAAAAGGCGTTCCTTGCCGTTCGTTCTTGCCGCTTTCGAGCTGAATCCGGGAGCGAATTCGCTCCTGGATTCAGCTCGAAATCGGCGAGAATGAACGGCGTGGAAAAGGCGTTCCTTGCCGTTCATTCTCGCCGCTTTCGAGCTGAATCCAGGAGCGAATTCGCTCCCGGATTCAGCTCGAAATCGGCGAGAATGAACGGCGTGGAAAAGGCGTTCCTTGCCGTTCGTTCTCGCCGCTTTCGAGCTGAATCCGGGAGCGAATTCGCTCCTGGATTCAGCTCGAAATCGGCGAGAATGAACGGCGTGGAAAAGGCGTTCTTTGCCGTTCGTTCTCGCCGCTTTCGAGCTGAATCCAGGAGCGAATTCGCTCCCGGATTCAGCTCGAAAGCGGCGAGAACGAACGGCAAGGAACACCTTTTCCACGCCGTTCATTCTCGCCGCTTTCGAGCTGAATCCAGGAGCGAATTCGCTCCCGGATTCAGCTCGAAATCGGCGAGAATGAACGGCGTGGAAAAGGCGTTCCTTGCCGTTCGTTCTCGCCGCTTTCGAGCTGAATCCGGGAGCGAATTCGCTCCCGGATTCAGCTCGAAAGCGGCGAGAGCCAGCGCCCCCCGGACCCCCAACCCGGGTTTGGGGGGCTGCTAGGAAGCCCTCCATGCCGGCGGCAAACAGCCGCGCCCCCCCCAATCTTCGGCTACTCGCTAGCGCTGTGGGAATAAAAACACAATCTGCACATGCGCAGAAGGTGTTTTTACTTCCGCATCGCTACTTCGCGAAAACCCGCTCGTTGCGGGGGCTCCTGGAACGGAACCCTCGCAACGAGCGGGGGATCACTGTATAGTGATCTCGCTTGCTGTGTTGTATTGACATAATAATAATAATAATAATAATTATTATTATTATTATTATTATTATTATTATTATTATTATTATTATTAATTAGATTTGTATGCCGCCCCTCTCTGGAGACTTTACTTATGTTTCCCAGAATCTGACCCTGTATTATGGTACTCCTGACTATTTTTTTTCCTAACAGGATGCGGAAGGACTGTAACCCAAACCACAGTGGAGGAAGCTGTGAGGAAGGTGCCAGCAGGAATGGATCTTCCAGCAGTAATCCAGCTAATAATTCAAGCCAGAACAGCAGCTCCCAGCATACAAGGAACAGCACACCCCAACTGCACCCTTCTCTTCAGATTGCTCAGCTCTCAGGTACTTATCTTCAGTTGCATTTATTCCCTGGCAGGAGGGCATTATAGGCTGTCTGACCAATAATAAAAATGTATGGATGGCGTCCAATGCAAGTTAAACCCAAAGTGTTGCAAAACTAAAACTGTAACATTGGATTCCTGGCTTTGTCCAAAAGATATTCAATGAAAGATATGCCTAATCAACATCAATCTGTTCCCCTGAACCCCTTCCCTTATCTGCAATGGGAGCAAATGTGTCATGATGTTGTAAGGCAAACGACACCGATTGCGTCACTTATTTCATTTTTGTGATGGTATCATGACCTATGGGACATGAACATGCCTGTTAGATAGACTGGCAGTGACTGAACCAGTTCTGTGTTATCATTATGACATCATCAGCTGTTTGCTACCAGTTCAGGCAAACTGATCTGAACTGGGAGGAACCCCCCTCTGGTGTATATTCTCTCAGTGTACATGAGGAAAATAAAATACATTCACCAAGAATAAAAAGATACAGCACAGTGATAGTCAAGGTGACTAATAAACTATCAAATCATACTAGGAAACAAATACAAACAATATAATTGAAAGATACAAGCAACATGGTTACAATAGTAAGTGGGAAGAAATAGATAAGGAAGAGAATAATAATAATAGTAATACAGTCTTAGCAAATTATTTGACAGTGTGGTGGGAATAAGTTGTTAAGCAAATTGATGGCATTCAGGGGGAAAACTGTCCTTATCTAGTTGTTTTGGTCTGGAGTGCCTATAATGTCTTTTTGAGGGTAGTAGTTGAAACAATTTACGTCCAGAATGTGATGGGTCTGTAGATATTTTCACAGCCCTCTTTTTGACTCGTGCAGTATACAGATCCTCAAGGGAAGGCAGGTTGGTAACAACTGTAATTACTTAATAATACTAAGTAATAGTAATTTATAGTATATAATATATACAATATAACCAATACTAAGTTCACAATGTACATTGCTGCTAAACAGATCAAATTATTTAATAGTACTGTATGCCTATTTCCTTTTACAAGCTACTCCAAAGATATTTGGAAAAACAAGCTTAACTATAATACAACAATCATGGATAAGCCAAGGAAGTTTGTTTGTGTGGGCAACCATACAAATCTTTCAAATAAATAAAATAATGTAATAATTTTATTTGACTTTTCATCGACAGCTCTTAACAGCCAAAGATCCTTTAAGTAAATGTAGGCATGGGAGTGGGCTTTAAGCTTCAAAAATGTATTTATAAAAGGATATAAAAGACCCTTTTGTTTCCTAAGTATTTGCAGAAATTGAGTTATTTATGTGAAAATATGGGTGGTCTACTATAAAACACTTTAACCACTGAATTAAAGACATGTACGGGATATTTTTGGACAGTGGTCAGATTAACTGTTTAAAATGAGAACAGATGTTTAATTACTTTTGACTGTGAATGTCAACACACCAGAATTCTCATCATACAGTGCTTCCTAGCTACAGTATATTTTTACTCTTTATTTAACAATATTAGCATTAAAGTAATCATCAAAGAATGAAATTGAAGAAATTGAAAAAAAATGAACTTTTCTACGAGTCTGCAACCAAAGCTTTCCTACTCCATTTTTAACTGCAATAACATTTAAGGGTGTATATTCAAAAGAATATCAGAGGATTAATAATTATACACTTTTAAAATTGAAGGTAGATTAACAACAAAAAAGATTTAGGAGGAAAAAGATTCGTCTTATACCCCCAAAAATATGGTGTGTGTGTGTGTGTGTACATGCACAAACACACAAACAAACAAACACACATACTGTAGGTTATGTGATTAGTCAGATTAAGAACAATGTACAGTGTTCCCTCAATTTTTGCGGGGAGATGCGTTCCGAGACCACCCGCGAAAGTTGAATTTCCGCGAAGTAGATATGTGGATGTAAATACACTATTTTTGGCTATGAACAGTATCACAAGCCTTCCCTTAACACTTTGAACCCCTAAATTGCAATTTCACATTCCCTTAGCAACCATTTAGATTATTACTCACCATGTTTATTTATTAAAGTTTATTTTAAAAAATTATTAAAGGCGGACGAAAGTTTGGTGATGACATATGATGTCATCGGGCGGGAAAAACCGTGGTATAGGGGGGGAAAACCGCGAAGTATTTTTTAATTAATATTTTTGAAAAACCGTGGTTCGAACCCGCGAAAATCGAGGGAACACTGTATATCCTTATAGTCTTGAACTGTGATGGGGAAGAGGTTAGAATCCAGTATTGTTGACTTAGCCTTCCCTCCTTCCAAAGTTGGTAAAATGAGGAACCAGATTGTTGGGGACAATATGGTGACCCTGTAATATGCTTAGATTTCACTTCCCTTCCGGTTTCCAACACGTTGGAAGTCCATGTTTGGGGAATATGTCGGGAAAATGTCCCTCTGCTCCATGTGCAGAAACCTTTGTGCATGCGCAGAAGGTTCTTTGCCAGCCCCTTGTGAGGAGTAGCGACTGGAGGACCGGCTCTTGGGTATAACCAGCTGGCCATCATTGCCAGATTGGGGAGCGGTAGCAAATTTCCACCACTGTTTTGGGCGAACTGGTCTGAACAGGCAGCAACCCACTACAAGGAAAGTGGTATACGTCTAGGTGCTATTGCTATTAAACCTCTTTCAGATTTTCTGATTAAGCATATCTATTAAACTAGTATTCTTGGAAAAAATACTGTATTTTTCAGAATATAAAATGCATTAGATTAGATTAGATTAGATTAATTGGATTTATATGCCACCCCTCTCCGCAAACTCGGGGCGGCTCACAACAAAGTAAAAACAATACATAATAGCAAATCCAATACCCACCAATCCAATTACAATTTTAAGCTAAAAAGTTCATAAAAAACAACCCCAGAATATTAAAAAACAAGCACACAATCAATCTAACACCAAAACAACATGGCCAAGGGGGAGATGTTTCAGTTCCCCCATGCCTGACGGCAGAGGTGGGTTTTAAGGAGTTTGCGAAAGGCAAGGAGGGTGGGGGCAATCCTAATCTCAGGGGGGAGCTGGTTCCAAAGGGTCGGAGCCGCCACAGAGAAGGCTCTTCCCCTGGGTCCCACCAGACGACATTGTTTAGTCGACGGGACCCGGAGAAGGCCAACTCTGTGGGACCGAACCGGTCTCTGGGATTCGTGCGGCAGAAGGCGGTCCCGGAGATATTCTGGTCCACCTTCTTACCTCTCCCTCCAAACAAGGGTGAAAATGTCGGTGTGTCTTATATACTGAATACAGCCATTTTGCTGTAGCCTTGCTCCTGTGTCCCACTTTTGTGAAAAATGGGCCCATTTTTTGCAACAATGGGGTGGACAAAGGGTTTGGGAAGTCTATAGAGAACTCCTGGAGACTGGGTGAAGACCATTTTTATGAAAAAATGGGCCAAAAATGGCTAATTTTTTACAAAAATGGGGGCATTTTGGCCATCCCAGGAATTCTCTGCAGGCTTCCCAGACCCTTGTGGAAAAAATGGGTGGAAAATGGCCCATTTTCCCCAAAAAGAGTGTGTTTCTGCCTTCTAATTAATTGCTATCTAGCATGATTGGATGAAGAATTCTGGGAGTTGAAGTCCACTTATCATAAAGCTGGCAAGTTTAAGACTTGTGGACTTCAACTCTGATTCCTGAGCTAGCATGACTGGAGGAGGAATTCTGGGAGTTGAAGTCCACAAGTCTTAAAGCTGTCAAGTTTGAAATTTGTAAAAAGGATACATGTTTGTAAAAAGTGTTCTGCTACACTGGTATTTTATTAAATAATCTATTACTACACCATTTGGTTCAGAATTCCTTTTTCCTTGTTTTACACCTCTGAAATCTAGGTGTGTCTTATATTCTGGTGCGTCTTATACTCTGAAAAATACGGTATTTGTGAATAGCATTTTGCACTGGGAATTAATTGAATAACGGGAATGTGATTTGAAGGGTTTAATTAAGGATAGAGTTTCTGCAAATTATTTCCTCTCTTCTTTTTTTAAGGCAGGAGAAAATTCAGGAGCCAGTCTGTTCAGACACATGCTGCTTTAGGTCAAAGGCCCCCTCGTTCAAGTCATTCCGGTCCAATCTTGGAGAGCCATCCTCCCTTCATCCAGACTTCCACTTCGGCTCATGAAATTGCCCCAAGACTTTCTGACAGCCAGCTTTCCTTCCATAATTCTGCAACCTCAGTGTTCTCCCCAACCGCTGCCATCCCTATCTTGGGCCAGCTGACGGTGCAGGAGCGAGCTGGGGCTGTCATCAGGTCTAGTCTGGCCTCCTCCACTAGCTCCACTCTCAGCCTCTTGTTTGGTAAAAGAAGTTTTTCAAGCGCGCTGGTCATTTCTGGCCTCTCTGCAGCTGAAGGAGGAAACACAACAGATACCCAGTCGTCCAGTAGTGTCAATATTGCAATTGGGCCATCTGCTAGAATGGCAAACCGTAACAAGCAAGAGGCCATACGGGTAAGATCTAGCCAAAAAGATGAACCTTATATCTTATTCTGTCCTGGAGGAAACCTGTCTTTGTAGTTGTTAATAATAATAATAATAATAATAATAATAATAATAATAATAATAATAATAATAATAATTTATTAGATTTGTATGCCGCCCCTCTCCGAAGACTCTTAAGCTCTGTAACCAATGGCAATTAATCAATTAGTGCCTTATTCTATTATGGGATTGGTCATTTATTTGCTCCTGACCCATGTGTAACTACTAAAAATTCTTGTTTCTATGGCATATATCAATGATGGTGAACCTATGGCATGGGTGGCATACGGAGCCATATCTGGTGGCATGTGAGTTGTTGCCCTACCTCAGTTCCAACGTGCATCTGTGTTCCGGCCAGCTGATTTTTGGCTCACACAGAGGCTCTGGGAGGGCACTTCTGGCATCCAGAGAGCCTCCGGGGGGATGGGGGAGGGTGTTTTTAGCTTCCCTCAGCTCCAGGGAAGCCTTTGGAGCCTGGGGAGGGAAAAACATGAGCCTACTGGGGCCACCAGAATTTGGGAAACAGGCTGTTTCTGGCCTCCAGGGGGCAGTGGAAGTTGTTTTTGCCCTCCCCAGGCATTGAATTATGGGTGTGGGCACTTGCGCATGTGTGATAGTATTGCCATCATTGGCATATATAATTATATTAAAATTATAATATGAAAGGGTCCAAGGAGAAAGGTGGGTTAGGTAGCCACCTGATTAAATCAGTGTTTAAGTCATTTGAGTAAGCGTTGTCAACATTGCCACTTCTCACACAAGTTGTATCCAGGGGCAGGTTTCTCTTACCTTCCTACCGGTGCGCTAAATGTGCATCGCAACATTTTGCATACGCATCCCCTAGCGTGATTTTGTCATTTTGCTTCCACGCATGCGCAGAGGGTTTATTTCTGCGCATGCGCAGAGAGCCAAAAAAAATCACCCAAATTTTTTTAAAAAGATGATGGCATACACGGATCGGCAGCAGAGCCGTCGCTCCAAAATTGTGCAGTTCGCGGGCTACTACCAGACTACACCGGTAGGAACCCATCTCTGATTTTATCAGTTGTAACTACCTCACAAGAACTTCTGTTGCTTCTAAATCTTAGATCGGTTTTGTTCGTTACTCCAAATCTGGAGCTGAATAACATTTATTTATTTATTTATATTTTATTTTATTTTATTTTATTTATTTTATTTATTTTATTTATTTTATTTATTTTATTTATTTTATTTATTTTATTTATTTTATTTATTTTATTTATTTTATTTATTTTATTTTATTATTTTTATTTTATTTTATTTTATTTTATTTTATTTTATTTTATTTTATTTATTGGATTTGTATGCCGCCCCTCTCTGAGGATTCGGGGCAGCTCACAACATATCAGAAACAATATAACAAATAAATCTAAAAATTCAATTAATATGGCTAAAAAGACTTTTAAAAAGCTCTAAAATGATTTAAAAACATTCATCACCATTCACTCAACAATTTTTAGTAAATTTAGTAAATCCCTGAACTTTTTTTGCAAGTGCAGCCAGAAACGTGTTGGTTTTTTTGCTTTTTCTGGTCTTACTGTAACTCCTTCTGTTATATTAGATCAGTAGTGGGATCATACCGGTATGCCTAATTGTGCGCCGCTCCAAGGCTCTGAGGCGCGTTTCAGCGAAATTTTGCTTCCTACAACTGTTCCGCGCATGCTACTGTGCAAAAAAGCTCACCAAAACACGCACACATATCCATCCCCATGTGAGATTTTGCTACTTGCACAGGTGCAGGAAGCAAGATTTTGCTCAAACGCGACTTGCGTGCCAGAGCTGCGGAGTTGCGCGCAATTAGAGATATTGGTAGGAGCGCACTACTGTATTAGATGTTATGGATTATTCTGAAACCTGAGAAATCGAGGTGAAAATATTGGATGACCGTATAGAGTGGTATCTACTTATGAACTTCTCTAGGTAAGAACCAGGTTTCAAGATTTTTTTGCCTCTTCTCAAGAACCATTTTCCACTTACAAACCAGAGCCTCTGAAACTGTAACCGAAAAAGACAGGGAGAAGCCTCCGTGGGGCTTCTTTAAGAATCTCTTGGGAGGAAACAGGGTCGGAAAAGGCAGGGAGAAGCCTCCATGGGGCCTCTCTAGGAATCTCCTGGGAGGAAACATGGCCGGAAAAGGCAGGGAGAAGCCTCCGTGAGGCCTCTCTAGGAATCTCCTGGGAGGAAACAGGGCCGGAAAAGGCGGGGAGAAGCCTCCATGGGGCCTCTCTAGGAATCTCCTGGGAGGAAACAGGGCCTCCACCCTCCCTGTGGTTTCCCCAATCGCACGCATTATTTGATTTTACATTGATTCCTATGGGAAAAATTGCTTCTTCTTACAAACTTTTCTACTTAAGAAGCCTGGTCACAGAACAAATTAAGTTCGTAAGTAGAGGTACCACTGTACAAGGTTGAACAATATGGCCTCCAAATATTGACCCTTTTTGGCAATGCTGCTTTGAACGGGGCTGTTGGAACACTAATGACACTCCTGTCTTTGTTTTTGAAAAGCAATTGCCTGACGATGATGAAGCAACTGATGCTGCTGACTCCAGACAGGGAAGAGACCTGGGCACCACTCACGCTTTCCTCATAAGCCATATGGTGGAATGCAGAAGGGCCAGCCAAGAAGACATGGCTCTAGAAGACTCTGCTTCTCAACACAGTCTTTCCGAAGAGTAAAAAAAAGAAAAAGGGGGGGGGGGGGGAGTTCACGGAATGGATAATGCCTTATAAAGCTTGTTTTTTAAAAAAAATAAAATAAAATTGGTTTGGTTCACCAGAGATAGGAGTAAACCAACAAAAATTGAAGGATCTATTTTTTTTTACCCTTCCATTTTAAAAAAAATGTAGGAAGAAGATAATATCTCACTAATAATATTTAGTGCTGCCCACCTCACAGGTTACTGGAATTCCAAATTTGATTGGGGAAAAAAAATCGATCTGGCCATCTATCGTCTGCAAAGGAACGCCAGGCAGGGTGCTTTGGGGTGCTTTGCAAGGAGGACTGGGGGCGGGGGGGGCAGATTACACGTTTTGTAGCGAGACTGAAAGCAAAAGAAAATCTGAATGCGGTTCAGTGAAAAAGCACATCAACATCTGTCTCTTGTCATAACCAAATAGATGATTGCATGCTAAATAATTGGCTTTTTATACATAATGCATTAAAAAAAAAGGATTGTTTGTAATTGAAGCAATGAATATGGAACAGGAAAGAAAGCTGCCTACTCTTTGAGATTAGTATGCGGAATCTTTTTTTTTTTTTTAAAGTCAGAGGGAAGCCGTCTTTGTTTGAAGTGTTACGCAGCTGACAATTCTGTGTTGCACCATATTAATTGTGGAAGTGGTCCACTGCATGTAGCCATAGGGAAATTCTCCATAAAAGTGCCAGGCAACACACACTGCTACGAACCAAATAGAGCCGATGCATGAGTCGCCTTCACAAAGCCAACAGTGCTCCTTATTTTGCAAACAAGTGCAGCTTTCTCTGTTGTTCACCCTCGCAACAAAACTCCATGCCTTTTTCTGCGCCCGAGAAACTTAAAAACAACTCGAAATTGCTTTTGTGCTCTCTTAAACCTGAACAGACTTGTCGATTTTGTTTTTTTTTTTGTAATTAAAAACTTTACAAGTACCAATGTCTGGTTTTATGATTTTTACAGAATTTGTGTATTTTACTACATATTGATATATTTATGGAAGATGTGTGCTGCTTTAGGCCTTTTTCTTCCCTCCCCCCCCCCCCCCCCCCCGTAAGGCATGGCTTATTTTTCACAAAGTTGTGAGTGCTTATAGGTTTTTCTTTTAGGAGCTTAAGATAGTGCTGACCAAGATCTTGCCTCATTCTTTTGCTCACAGCAGTAATTGTGGGGTGGGGTGGATTGAAAATGATTCAAAATAATGTAGCGAGGTTCAAGACAGGTGGGATCCTAAGCCTCGATTCTCCCAGGCCAACTTCAACCATGAATACATGTTGGCTCAGGTACAACAACTAAGGGCCAGGGTGAGAAGATAGTAAATGGGGTCAGAAATATACTTCCCATCCATTGCTAATTCCAACGATATATTTAGCTACTCTCCGTTAATGTCCCCCCCCCATTTCTCCATGGTTTTAAAGTGAACTGCCTAGTTATAGTAGTCAATAGAATAAACTGCCTGCACCCCATTTTTGATACAATTAAATTTCAAGCTATTCTTGCTTGAGATTTGTGATGGTTCACTCGCGTCCTGCGCAAATAGCACCCAAGAGTGACAGTGACAGTGATGAGGGGGTCAAGGTCAGAACAACAAGGGCCTTCTGCACTTCCTGGTATGAGTGAATCAGCCCTTCCTGTCAGGAACAACTTTGCATTTCCTGTCATGAGTGACTCAAGGGAAGAGGTGGAGCCTCTTCTGGATGCCAGAGTTTAGAGGGCATCCAGAAGACAGGAATGGTTGGCTAAAAGAAGAGTTACTCATGAATGGTACTGCTGGGTAATGGGTTATGCCCTCACACTATTTAAGGGTGAGGCATGCCCTGCCTTATTGCAGAAAACGTTCATTTAGGAATTGTCCTGCCTTAACTTTTGCATTCAGTTTGGATTTCAAAAGAGAACATTCTTCGCTTTGCTAATGAGCTTAGGTCTTCCAGGTAATTTCTGCGAACTACAGTTTGGAACTCTGGTTGCAGCTGGTAATTATTACCGGGTTTATCTTCGCTCTGAGATTTTGGCCAACTGATAACACTTGGCTAGATTTGCTTCTCTCCTTGAAAGGACTCTTTTAAGACTTTTACAATACTGAGACTTTTGTAAATATTAGTTTTTTTAGTTAGATCAGCGTTTCCCAACCTTGGCAACTTGAAGATATTTGGACTTCAACTCCCAGAATTCCTCAGCCAGCATTTGCTGGCTGGGGAATTCTGGGAGTTGAAGTCCAAATATCTTCAAGTTGCCAAGGTTGGGAAACACTGAGTTAGATAATTGGTGTTGCATCTGATTATTGGAGCTCAGCACTAAGATAGAACAACATTAGTGTGGAAGGAGGCCATTGCCAATAAACCCAAGACTATTTTCCCACAGAGTGGGAGTAATTCCTCCAAATTACTCTCTTGTGCAGTCACAGGTCCAGAAACCAATATACACAATCTGAAACAACTTTTTGCCTTTGAATCCAAAGTGCTGCACAGCCGGACCAAATTTTCTCATCTGACATGGAATTGAATTCTATGCTAGAATAACATAGGACTAATATAGTGTAGTTGTTTTATACTATAGAAATAATGGAATGTTAGTACTATACAGGGGTGGATTTGCCACTATTGGTTTGCTGGGAGCACACACGCTTTGCATCCACGTGTCTGTGGTTTGCACATGCGTACTTCTGGTTTGCATGCATGTGCTTCCAGTTTGCACGCATGTCTGCCTTATGCTCAGGCACCCAGCCTTCCAAACATGTGCCTTTTGCACATGTGCGCCTTCCGTGCATGCGCCCAGTCTCAGAAACATCCCTACACGGGATGTCATAGCACCACACAATTTCCACTCCCGGTTTGGGTGAATCGGTTCAAACCAGCTGAATACCACCTCTGGTGCCATAGTATACAACTAGACTAGTATAGAACTTCAGCAAAAAGAAATGTTCCATGAGGAATCACAGGGCAGCTGTGTTAGGAGATATGTGCTGGTTTACGGGGGGGGGGGGGGACCCATTTTATGCCTTTCATATGATAATTCCAGCAAACACATGAACAACTGTTTTACAGTGCTTCAGGGATAATTTTCTTATGTCAGGCAATTCCCTAATAGTTGGAGGCAAAGCGGAAAATGATACACCTGTCACACACATTGTCTGGTGATTTTAAACTTGCATTGTTTGCTTCTAATTTTCCTGGAATGGATTCAAGTAATCTTTCATGCACAAACCCACAGCTGTCCCCTGTTGATTTTAAGGGCATTGTTTACTAAAGTCACAAACAGCTCAGAAAGCACACCAAGGCCCCATTGATGCTTGGCAGGAGCTTCAGTTTAATTTTTTTTTTAACACAGCATTTTTTGCACAGGCTCCCCCCCGCCCCCCCAAATCTGTTCTGTCGAGCTCTTTGGTAGAATCTTCCCAAAAATGCACAGATACAATTTCAGACAGAAACACGTTTGAAAATTCAAAACAATGTTCTTTATAATGAAAATTCACTTAACCTAAGCCCTCTTTTGGTATAGCAAAGAGCAGTTGTCTCCAAACAAACTGGTAATTTGTACAAGTCCCTTATCAGTTCTGTGATACTTAGCTTGCAGCTGTGAGGCAATTCACAGTCCTTCTTTCACAAAGTGACACACACTTTGCTCTGGTTTAGGTTCAAAGCAGGGAAAAATCAGCACACAAAAGGTCAAAGTCAGTAAAGCAGTCACGAAACACAACGATCAGATAATCCTCCACAATGGCCAAACCCACAGGCTGCTATTTATAGCAGCCTCACTAATTACCACAGCCCCACCCAACCACAGGTGGCCTCATTTTTTTTGATAATAATTATAATAACTGAGGCCTTTATTCAAACATGGTAGTTTAATCAAGGAACGTGCCAACCGGGCAGGTACAGGCTTAAGAGTAAAAGTTAATACACAGGCTTTTATATCTCACTCTGCCTGAGGCAGTCACCAATCAATACAGAGGAACTTTCCCGCTTACATTGTAACTGGGGCTTGCGCGCCCTATCAGCACCTTGGATAGGGATCGGTGGCGCGGCTCTAAGTGGTCGGCTGTTACTATGCGGATACAGCACTCCTATCCCTTTGATTAGCACAAACATAGTCTTTTAAATACAGTGGTCTGCGGTGGATCCTTTTGGATCGCCTGGGCTCTACAGAGGGCACAATCCCAGGCTGTAAACTTGGCGGCTCGTCCGTACTCTGGCCGTCAACCGCGGCCGTTTCCCCAGATTTCCTGGGAGCTAAAAACTGTTCCACGGAACTCCTACCCGGACTTTCAGTAACCCCCGGGTCTTCGCAACTGTCCCCTTTGTCCCGCCGAATCTGGTCTAGGTGCCTCTTCCAAATCCGACCATCCTGAAGCTCTACCTCATAAGATCGGGGCCCAAGCTCCTTGCAAACCGAACCTTTCTCCCATCTCTTATGCCCGGAGTAATCGCGGGCATACACTGCGTCTCCCACCGATATCTCTCTTCCGGTAGCCTCCGGCCAGTGCACAGCTGCTGTGTACCCCGGGTGCAGCCTATCCAGAACAATCCGTAGTTTGCGACCCATCAAAAGTTCTGCCGGGGTCCTACCTGTGGCTACGCACGGGGTCGAATGTTGGGCTAACAATAACTCAGCCAGCTTCTCTTTCCACAAGCCCTGATGCATTCTTTTAAGGGACTCTTTCACCGAACGAACTGCCCGTTCCGCCTGGCCATTACTGGCCGGATGCCAAGGCGAGGACAATGCATGCCGAATGCCTGCAGCCGCCAAAAAAGACTCGAATAACACAGAAGTGAATTGCGGCCCATTGTCCGAGACTAGGAGGTCCGGAAACCCGTGCGTGGCGAAAAGGGCCATCAGGGAGTCTATAACTTCCTGGGACTGAGTGGACTTTAACTGAGCCACCTCCACCCACTTAGAAAAGGCATCTACCGTGACCAAAAAGGTGTGTCCCATGAAGGGGCCAGCTAAGTCAATGTGCAAGTGTGTCCATGGGCCAGATGGGGGTTCCCAAGCCAGAGGTTCAGCCCGGGGAGGGAATGACCGCCCTTCTTGACATTCTGAGCAACCAGCGACCCGCTGCTCCACATCCTTGTCTATACCTGGCCACCAGACGTAATCCCTGGCCAAACCCTCCATTCTCACAATGCCAGGATGCCCTTTGTGCAGCAGTGTCAATACCTGAGTCTGCAGTCTAGCCGGGATGACTACTCTTCCATCCCTCAGGAGAGTTCCTCTCTCAACCGAAAACTCACTATGGCAACAAAAAAAAGGAATATAAACGTCCGCTGGAGCAGAGGCCGGCCACCCTCTCAAAACCCATTGTCTCACCTGGGCCAACACTCGATCTTTACCCGTCTCCCTGGCCACCTCTGGAGCGGCCAAAGCCAAGGGTCCCGCAGACAAAGCTAAAACCGAGCAAGCTGGAGCGGGGTCTGCCAAAGTTTCGTCGAGGGGGCATCTGCTGAGAGCGTCAGCGTGAGCAATGTGACGGCCGGGTTTGTAAGTTAAGGTGTAAGTATAATTGGCCAAAAACACAATCCAATGTGTCATGCGAGGGGACAATACCGTGGGGCTCTGGCGGTTACCTGCTAATAACCCCAATAATGGCTGATGGTCCGTGACCAATTCGAAGTGCCTACCGTATAAATACTCGTGGAAACGGCAGACCCCGGCAATTAGGGCTAAAGCCTCCTTGTCGATATGCCCGTAGTTCCTTTCCGCCGTGGCCAGGGTCCGGGAAAAAAACGCTAAAGGGGCTTCCGAACCATTGGGCAAACGATGGCTGAGGACTGCCCCCACTCCGTACCTGGAAGCATCGCAGGTGAGAACTAATGGCAAACTTGGGGAATATTGCGCTAGGATACTGTTCGAGGTACCGTATTTTTCGCTCTATAAGACGCACCTGCTGATAAGACGCACCTAGATTTTAGAGGAGGAAAATAGAAAAATAATATTTTGAGCCAAAGAGGGGAGAGGAAGAGAGGAAGGAGTGAAAGAAGGGAGTGAGGGAGGGAAGAAGGGAGGAAGGAAAAGGAAAGCAAGAAATGGAGGGAGGAAAGAAAGGAAGGAAGGAAGGAAAGAAAGAAAGGAAGGAAGGAAGGAAGGAAGGGGGAAGGGACAGGAACAGAGGAAGGAAGCAAGGAAACTTATGAAAGGGGAGAGTAAGAGAGGAAGGACTGAAGGGAGGGAGGGAAGAAGGTAGGAAGGAGAAAGAAAAGAAGAAATAGAGGAAGGGAAGGTAAAAGAGAGAAAGAAAAAGAGCAAGAAAGAAAGCAAGAAAGAGAGAAAGAAAGAAAATGAAAGAGAAATAAAAATAGAGAGGGGGAATGAAAGAAATGGAATGAGGGAAGGAAGGAGAGAAAGAAAGCAAGAGAAAGAAAAAAGAATGAAAGAGCAAGAGAGCAAGAGAGAAAAAGAAAGAAGGAAAGAAAGAAAGAAAGGCAACTTCAAAGAAAGGCTCACTGAGCATCTCTCACTCTCTCTCTCTTTCTATCCCTCTTTCTTTCTTTCTCTTCCTTTCTCTCTCTCCTCTTTCTTTATCTCCTCTCTCTCCCTCCCTCTCTCTTTCTCTCCCCCCTCTCTCCCCCTTTCCCTCTCTCTTTCTCTCTCTCTCTTGCTATCTCTCCCCCCTCTCCCTCTCTCTCCCCCTCTCCCTCTCTCTCCCCCCTCTCCCTCTCTCTTTCTCTCTCCCTCTCTTGCTATCTCTCCCCCCTCTCCCACTCTCTTTCTCCCTCTCCCTCTCTTTCTCTCTCTCCCCCTCTCTCTTTCTCTCTCTCTCCCCCTCTTTCTCTCTCTTCTTTTCACTTTCTCTCTCTTGTTTCCTTTCTGTCTGGGCAGATGGCTGCCTTCTGCCTTGGGGCGCGATTCGCCCCCTCTCCTCCTCCGCCGCCGCCTTCTGCCTTGGGGCGCGATCCGCCCCCTCTCCTCCTCCGCCGCTTCCTGCCTTGGGCGAGCAATCCCGGAGTCCGGGACTGTGTGGCTTTGCGCCATGAAGAGGAAACGGCTCCGGCAGCAGGGAAAAGTCGGCCGTTTTCTCTTCATGGCGTAAAGCCACCCTGTCCCGGACTCCCGTATTGCTCGCCCAAGGCAGGGGGCGGCGGAGGAGGAGAGTGGGCGGATCGCGCCCCAAGACAGAAGGCAGCGACGTTGGAGAGGGGGCAGATTGCGCCCCAAGGCAGGAGGAGGCAGCGGAGGAGAGGAGGCAGATCGCGCCCCAACGCAGGAGGTGGCAGAGGAGGAGAGGAGGCGGATCGGGCGGGCAATAGGGCAGCGTGGAGAAGCCAGGGGCGCATTTGGCCGGAGGCACCGTGGGGAGGCAGGGGCGGCCGCGGCTCCCTTTACTCCTACTGCCACACCTCCCCGCCCCCGCCCACCTCCCCGCGGGCTGGCAGGGGGATGGGGAGTGCGCGCCCGTGGAAAAGGGCGCTCGGGTGTATTTGGGGGTGCACGCCTGCTCACGGGCGCAGCTTATGGGGAACGGTGGGCCAGGCAGCAGCTAGCCAGCCAGCCGGCAGGATGGCGTTTCCGAATTCGCAGCCTCCCCCCCCCCCTCCCTGCCTGCATCTTCGCTCCATAAGACGAGGCTGATTTTTCATCCTACTTTGGGAGGAAAAAAACTGCATCTTATGGAGCGAAAAATACGGTAAGTATTCCTTTGACCGCTCTGAAAGAGGCTTCTTCTCGCTCCCCCCAGTGCCAAGCAGACCACATGTCCAGCAGCCTATGCAACGGCTCCGCCACCGAAGCCTTATGCGGGATAAAGACCGCATAAAAATTTAAAAGCCCCAGAAAGGCTTGCAGCTCCTCCTTTGACTGGGGTCTGGGGGCATCCCAGATCGCCTTAGTTTTCTCCGGGGTGGGATGGATACCCTTCCCATCCACCCTAAACCCCAAGAAATCAACCTCCGAAACCCCAAACACACATTTCTTTGATTTAAGTTTCAGCCCCGCCTCTTGAAACTTGTTCAGTACCTTTTTAACTCTCCGTAGCAATGGGCACTCTGCGGGCTTTCAGCCGTGCTGCGGGCACCTTGGGGTCGAGGCTAAAAGAGATCGGGTTCCCGGTGTAACAACTCAGCTTGTTATCAAATACTGAGGGAAATTCCTTAGCTAATTCACTGAATACAGACTCCCCCTTAACGGCGTTGACCCCCGAGAAGGACAAACCCAGAGACTTGAACCAGTCTAAACCCAGAAGGTTGGAAAATGGTCCGTCTACCACAATAAGAGGCAATTTGCCCACGAACGATTTGAACCTCACAGGGAATCTGCCCTCCCCCAGAACTGGAATAGGGCCTCCCTGGTAGTCCCGTAAAGTCACATTGCAAGGCTGCAGGCGACTCTTGCTCAAACGAGGGAAGCACTTCTTCAACGTGGCCCAGGAAACCAAGGAATGTGCGGAGCCGGCGTCCACTTGCATGGAGCATGTCACGTTCCCGAGGCGAACTGTCACAGAAATCTTTCCCGCCGAGTCCGACGTCTCTTTAACATAAGTAGTTGCCGGGCGCGGACAGCTGTAAACTGCGTTACAATCCTCTCTCTTATTTGAAGAAAATCTCCTCTGCCAGCGGGGATTGAACCCTTGGGAGTCCCTCTGCTCTCGTGAAGCAGCCGGAGGGGACCTGCGGGAACGGCAGACCCTCGCAATGTGGCCTCTGGCACCACAACGCCGGCAAGCCGCTTCTTTAAAAGGGCAATTAGACCGATAATGGCTTCCTCCACACCCTCTGCAAGGGGATAGAGGGGGACGGGGGCGAGCAGCAGGAGGCTCATGACCCCGGGAAGCCCCCATCCAACAAACTTCCTCCTCCTCAGCCTCGCTGCCATCCTCTTTCTCCGCAACGGCTTTAGGTTTCTCTGGCACGGCAGGCCCCTTGGCCGTAGTGTTAACGGAGCTGTCCATAGCTGCCAGCGACTGGGTGGACAGCTCAAAAGCACGAGCCTCAGCTAATGCCGTTTGAAAGGTTAAATCCCGGGTGGCCAGAAGACGCCGCTTAAGGCGGCCATCCCGGATTCCGAACACTAGCCTGTCCAGTAAATAATCGTTTAGGTCAGAGAACTCGCAATATAAAGCTGCCCAGCGGAGAGCGGCCACAAAGTCATTAACCGATTCTCCCTCCGCCTGGTTCCTTTGATAGAAAACGTATCTTCGAGCACAGCGGGAAGGGGCCGGGGCATAATGGTCCTGGAGAGTTGACAGGAAAGTCTGCCAAGGCACATCATGTATTGAGATTGGAGCAAACAAGGCCCTGGCCGTCTCAAACATCTCGGGACCGCAGAAACCGAGAAAATAAGACCGTTTGCGGTCCCCAGAAATCTCGGTATACCCATTTGAAATAAAAAAACAATCGAAACGGGCGACATACGAGTCCCACGTCTCCCCTTGTGGGTTAAAAGGGGGAAAAGTCAGCTGCACAGACATTCTCACTTACTGCAGATATGGACTAAGAAATCCGGAAGGTCAGGTTCAAATCCTCGTCGCCAGTATAATAACTGAGGCCTTTATTCAAACATGGTAGTTTAATCAAGGAACGTGCCAACCGGGCAGGTACAGGCTTAAGAGTAAAAGTTAATACACAGGCTTTTATATCTCACTCTGCCTGAGGCAGTCACCAATCAATACAGAGGAACTTTCCCGCTTACATTGTAACTGGGGCTTGCGCGCCCTATCAGCACCTTGGATAGGGATCAGCGGCGCGGCTCTAAGCGGCCGGCTGTTACTATGCGGATACAGCAATAATCTCTCAGTTGTTGTTGTCTATGCATCGCTCTCCGCATGCGTGGCTGTATCATTAACTCTTGTTCTGAATCCAAGGAGGAGCTAGATAATTGATCTCCTTCTGAGCTGTCTGCCACACTCTCCTCCTCCCTGTCACTCATGTCTTCTTGATCAGAGGAGCCTTCATCAGCAGATTCCACCCGGGGCAAAACAGGCCTGCATCATGTGGATGTCTCCCCCACATCCACAGTCCTTGGGGCAGGAGCTGGGCCAGAGCTAACCACAACAGAATCTATCTTGTTTCTTCCAATATTTATTTTTCCTAGTACTGTCTAATCCCATTTCAACCTTGGCTTTTCTTTTTGGCTTCTTCGTAGACCATTTTCATTCCATTCAGGAGTGGTGCTTACCTAACAGAGATAGTGCTATTTTTCTTTGATTTTCAATCTACCAGTAATTTTTAGCCTCTTCCCCAAGGTTTTACTATTACTGAAGATACAATAGCACTTATATGTAGACTTATATACTGTATCACTTCATAGTGCTTTACAGCAGTCTCTGAGTGGCTTACAAAGTCAGCATATTGCCCCAAACAAACTGAATCCTCATTTTACTGACCTTGGAAGGATGGAAGGCTAAATCAATGTTCGGTCTCTGAGGATCTAACTCGTGTCTCTAGGTAGAATTAGCCTGCGATACTGCATTCTAACCACTGTGCCACCGTGTCAGGTGGGAGTTTGGTATGTACTGGTAGCCATTTTCAATTTGGGATGTGTTATGCCGAGTTTCACGTTACGAGTCCCAATTAAGTCAGAAGTGTAAATTCAAACACACATGCTGTTGTAAAGTAAACAAAGAGTTGGTTTATCAAAACAAAAGTATTGTACACATGCACTTTAATCAGCCAAAGTGCTCTCCCACAAACCACAAGCCTGGAATGCTGTGAAAAGCAAAAACAAAAGCAGAGCAGATAAAGGCAGCTGTGAAGATGTCACAGCCACCCACCTTCAAGAGTCCACAAACTGTATTTAACTGTGAAATATCCAAAAAGTCTTTGTAAATCCTGGAGCAGTCCAAAAATCAAGCAACACTCGTCCCTCTTCAAACGGATAATCTCCCACGCACGCCTTAGTTTTGGAGAGGAAAATAAGGGCGGGGGAATCTGCCTACCAGGTATTCATCTGGCTAGTGTCCTTCAGCACACTATTTTATCCCCTGGTTAGGGCTTAAAAAAAACCTTATTCGGAGAGTAACAATGAAAAAGCCTGCAAGCTGTTAAGAGT
Organism: Erythrolamprus reginae; assembly: GCF_031021105.1. NCBI lineage: Eukaryota > Metazoa > Chordata > Lepidosauria > Squamata > Dipsadidae > Erythrolamprus > Erythrolamprus reginae. Next base: position 335,727,636 of record NC_091950.1, on the reverse strand, counting down.
TGGGAAGATTGTTAGCACCTTGTTAGGGTCCCATCTCCTTCAGCCAGAGGCTCTAGATGTCCCACAGTTAATGAAGAAATCAAAGCTGAAAAGAATTTGGGTATTTCAGCAAAATAATGACATGAAATACATTTCCATATGAACCATGTCCCAAAGTTGCTTTTTCAAGAGACAATTGGACCTTCTGATAGAAAGTTCAGTTGCCTCTTGAAAACACACCTTTGGGAAAGGAACTAAGGGTTTTGGGATGAGCTCCCCAAGCCCCAGACTGAAAGATTATTAGAAATCTGTAGGAAGACTTTAATCTACAGCACGTGCAAGAATAGTTAAGAATATTTCTGAGCCTGATACATTATGTAAGGAAGAAAGGGGGGCAAAAATCCAAAAACAAGAACTGAAAGAGCTTGGTGTACGAAACATTTGGAAGCTGTTATTTCTGTCAAAGGAGGATTTGCAGAATGCTGACTGAAAGTGCATTCAAACCTCTGCACCTGCCATGTTCAATCTTTTCTTATTTTGAATCTGTCAACTGCACATATAAATATGCATTCAGAATTGCAGAAATATCTGTTTACCTTTGTCCCATGTAGAGGTTGTGTCAGCTTTTATTTCACTTAGGGATTCATTGGGACGTACAATTTGACCAGGAATGTCTAATTGTTTGCTCTTGTATGTACTTTGTTCTGAGCCACTGGATGAAGTTTGGTATTCTGGCCATTCCATGGCCTAATGGTATCCCTGACTGAGCAGATAATCATGGCATGGAAGACTCCTAAGGCTTTTTTGCTTAGGAGATTTCAACAATCATGCTAAGCCTGATTGAATCATGGCTAAAGATGTCAGGTGCTTCACTTTGCCCAGGTTATTTTGGAATTTACCTATGAACTTGACTTCTCCTCGTAAGATTTTTGTCTTAGAGAAGGTTGACAGTGTATAGCAAGGCAGATGCCATTGCAACGGGTGGATCAATTGGTGAAGGCTGAACTACTGCAGTAGCTTTCTTTAAGAGTGGGAATCAAATTATATGGCCAATGCCTGGAGGTTTCTAGATCCAATCAGATTCCTGGAATCAGGGACAATTTGTCAAACTTTACTCAACTGTGATCTGCTTCAGTCGAACTAGATACGGCAGCCCTAAATACCTCCCATCCTACCACCTCTCACAATATTAGACAACACAGTATCAACAGTAAAGACATTCAAATATCTAGGTTCTAACATATCCCAAGACCTAAAATGGTCACCTAACATCAAAAACGTCATCAAAAAAGCACAACACAGAATGTTCTTTCTGCGCCAACTCAGGAAACTCAAACTGCCCAAGGAGCTGCTGATACAATTCTACAGAGGAATCACTGAGTCTGACACCTGCACCTCTATAACTGTCTGGTTTGATTCTGCAACCCAACAAGGCAGACACAGACTTCAGAGGATAATCAGAACTGCAGAAAAAACAACTGCTGCCAACCTGCTTTTCATTCACCAACTAAAAAAAGGGCCGTGAAAATATTATGGACCCCTCGCATCCTGGACATAAATTGATTCAACTCCTATCCTCAAAATGTCACTGTAGAGCACTGCACACTAGGACAACTAGACACAATAACAGTTTTCTCCCCAAATGTCATCATTCTGCTAAACAAATAATTCCCTCACCATTGTCAAACTATTCACTAAGGCTGCATTACTATTACTATTAGCTCTTCTCATAATTCCTATCACCTATCTCCTCCCATTTATGACTGTATGACTATGTAAGTTAATATAAATCATAAGAATACAAGCAAAAGGTTAGTCATAGAAACATAGAAGACTGAGGGCAGAAAAAGACCTCATGATCCATCTAGTCTGCCCTTATACTATTTTCTGTATTTTATCTTAGGATGGATATATGTTTATCCCAGGCATGTTTAAATTCAGTTACTGTGGATTTACTTCTGCTTTAAGTTTGGTCCAAGTCTCTAACCTGTTGCTTGTATTCTTACAATTTATATTAATATTGATTGTTTCCTGATTGCTTATTTGAATCTTATGACAATCATTAAGTGTTGTGCCTCTTGACAAATGTATCTTTTCTTTTATGTACACTGAGAGCATATGCACCAAAACCAAATTCCTTGTGTGTCCAATCACACTTGGCCAATAATGAATTCTATTCTATTCTATTCTATTCTGTTCTATTCCATTCTATTCTATTCTGTTGCCCCATGTCAGAATCCATAGACCCATGGCATACAAAGTGATTGTGGATGTTCAACATGAGCACAGACAGCTACCTTCATAAAGCATGAGCATAAATGGTGCAAGATGAATCCTACTGGATATGGTAAAGTCACCACTCAAGTCAATGCTGTAAAGTCAAGAGAGAAAATAATTATTGGTTTCCTCCTTGATTGGATTCACAACGAACCAACTGATAAAGACTTGGTCACCTCAGCAGTTCTAACTACAATTTACATTAGCCAGCAAGATCGCACTTTCTTCCAGCTGCTGAAACTGGAAACATGGATTTCAGTGCGGGTAAGGAGTGAAATGTGCCTCATGATATCATGATACAGACATTATAACTTAAATATCGAATGTCAGGATACATGTTTCATTTTGATATAATCGGGGTTGACTGCAGCCCCTTTGGAAATACACATGGTGTTAATGTACAAAGTGACAAGACCTCTCCAGACAGTTTCATCAACTTGTCACTTGAGGAAATGGATAAACTCCTTCATACCACTATTTATTAGGGCTATTCACGGTTTAAAAATGATTTGGAAGAGGTATCTTCAGCATCATGCAAACACAGTACCTCTTTGTTCATTAAAACAGCATCTAGAGTAAGCTTTTTTAAAAAAGAAAATATTTAACTCCATTAAGGGAATCCCTAAATATGCCATTTATAGTCTGCTGCAATCCCACAGGATTCTTGGTAGCTTTACCAGAAAATCATTACAACATCATACAAATCTGAAACATTTAAAGTGAAGAAAAGACAAGTGTCAGAGGTCATCCCATACCTGGAATAAGCTCCATTTTTAACAGAAATGGGCAAAATCAAAGCTAATCAATTGGCTGGTTCACATACCATATTTTTCGGGGTATAAGACACACCTTTTTCCTCCATAAAAGAGGCTGGTAATTAGGGTGCATTTTATACTCTGAATGTAGCTTTTTTCCAGCCCTAACTACCGTGTTTCCCCGATAGTAAGACCCCCCCCCGATTGTAAGACATATGGGGGGTTTCAGGGGGGTCGGCTAATATAAGCCATACCCCGAAAGTAAGACATATGTCTTACTTTTGGGGAAACACGGTACTAAAAGCGAGAGAGGCGTCGGAGCAGTTCGCGGCGCTGTCGAGGGAGCTTCGCACCCAGGAGAGTCTCCCAAACCCGGCGCGGATAAGAAGGACTCCTCGGCCGGTGGAGGAAACGCGGTGGCGGCAGGCTCCGGAGGGAGCTCTGGCGGTGGCGAGAAGACGGGATTCCAGGTGCCGAGCGCCACCTGCCCGCCGTTCACGCCAAGGACAGGCAGCCCCAGTTCCAGTGCCTTGGCCTGCTCGCCCAGCCTCTTGCCCGGCGGGGAGAGCAAAGGCGGCGGCGGGAGTAGCGGAGGCGAGGCGGAGAAGAAGCGGCGGATAGCTGTGGCAAGGGCTCGTTAGCCGGAGCGTACGCCGGCTACCCCCCGCAGTTCCTGCCGCCGGGCATGGCGCTCGACCCCAGCAAAGCCGACGGCGGGAGCGGTGGCAAAGCGGCGGGGTCCAGCCCTCTAGCCGGCGCCTCGCCAGCACCCGGAATCCCGTCTTCTCGCCACCGCCCGAGCTCCCTCCGGAGCCTGCCGCCGCCGCGCTTCCTCCGCCGGCCGAGGAGTCCTTCTTATCCGCGCCGGGTTTGGGAGACTCTCCTGGGCGTGAAGCTCCCTCGCCAGCACCGCGAACTGCTCCGACGCCTCCGACCAGTGTTCCCTCTAATTTTTTTGGGGGGTGAGCGGAAAAGTATAGTGTCTGAGCGGCAGTCCCTTTGGGACTGGGCAGCATAGAAATAATAAATAAATAAACAAACAAACAAACAAATAAATAAAAAACCCACCCTGTTTTGCCTCAGAGAATTTCAAAATAAAATACTGTACTGTGTGTCTATAACAGTGAGCTCATAATAGGGCAACTCTATCAATATCAAAATGCCACTTAAATAGTTGAGCTAGTTTCAAACTAGATTTTGATTTTCTTTCTCTCTTCCTTACTCCCATTCTTTTTCTTTCTCTTTTCCTTCCTCTCTTTTTTCTATCTGTTTCTCTCTTCCTCTCTTCCTCTCTCTCTCCTTCCCTCTCACTCTTTCCCTCTCGGCTTCTGGGCAGGTTTGGAAAACTCTGAGTTGATGATGATTTTTAAGTGAGCGATTGCTCACTGCTCAGCTTAGAGGGAACTATGCCTCCGACACCAGCCGGTAGCGCGTCAGGAAGTCGCCGCCGGCTCCGGCGCCCGAAGAGGCCTCGCCCGGGCCGAAGCCCGAAGACAAGCCGGCCCCGGTGCCCGGGACAATATAAGACATACCCCCAAAGTAAGACACAGTGGGGCTTTTGGGGATAAAAAGAAAGTAAGACACTGCCTTACTTTCGGGGAAACACGGTAGCTGCAAACTTCCCAGATCTTACCTTGCAGGATCCTTCAGTTTTTCTCTCTGCAAAGAATGTTTTCCAAGTCCTAAGTCTTTGCAGTTTTTTTTCCATTACTCTAACTTGCTCTGAGTAAGTTTCTTTCCAGTCCTAACCAGGTGCTAGCAATGTTCCCAGCTCTTATTGGCTTGCAAGCTCTTTCATTGTTACTCTCTCAGAATAAACTTTTTAAAGACCTTAACCAAGGGATAAAATATTGTGCTGAAGCTGACCAGACTAAGGATGCTAGCCAGATGAATACCTGGTAAGCAGATTCTTTTCCTTATTTTCCTCCCCAAAAACTAAGGTGCATTTTATACTCCAAAAATATGGTAATTATACAAGAACATAATATAATTTCCTCTAGACTTAGCAAATTGTCCATCTAGCTATTTGCAGTTTATTTAATAAACTTTGATTGAATTAATAGTGGCTTTATGCAGTTTGCACAATAAGTTCACAAAATGCAAATGAATGAATGAATGAATGAATAAATAGCTATTGAATTAGTTTTCTGATACAGATTCCTCCCCCTCCCCAAAGTCTTGCTATGTTTGCCTAGTTGCAGGCAGTATCTTTCAAATGTTATTCAGTCAGACTTGTCAGCATTTGGAGATTATCAAGATACCCCAATACAGGTAAAACAACAATCTAGAATAATGCCTGGCAAATCCCTCTATATTGTTGGTAAGAAAACATGGATGGTCCATGTAGTCACTAGGAACTTGAGGGTAATTTGGCTTTTACATGTTCTTAGTCTTACCCAAAAGGGTATGTGGAATTTTGAAATCTGAGGTAAGAGGCACCTTGGAAAGATAAACTGTGGCAACAGCATGAATAAATGAAAGCAGCCTACGAAATGGGATTTCAATGAATGGATGCCTAGCTTCAATTTTGGTGAATTACAGAACCATTTGCAACTCTTTAGTGCAATACAGTACAAGCTGTCTGAGAGAGCATTTAGAGAAGCAGAAAGTGCTAAATGTAATAAAATGACAGATCACAAAATGCAGGGCACTTCTACACAGTTGGATGTCTCTCTTGAAAGTTGTGCGGAAAGTCAGCTTTACATGTTGCCATTAAAAAAAGATAGCTGCAGCATTGGAAGAAGCAGTTATTAAAGACACTCTGGTCATGGAAAGTGAGGGAGTGGGATCCTTTATTCTCCACCGAGATGAAATGTTTCTGAATAACGTTGCAAATCACTACTATCTAAGGCACTTCACTGTTCTATTTGCAGCTCAAATTTGCTGAATATTTTCTCAAGGACCTTTGCAGGTGAGCAGATTTAGCCTAAAGAGCTAGGATTCAACTCTATATTCAAATTCGATTCAATTCAGTTCCATTAGCTTTCTATGTATAAAACATGAGGTGTTCAAATACTTTGGTAATCTTACTGCTCCCTAGATTCATGAAAATATAGAATTTCTGCAAAACTCTCTTCTTAAGACATGCAAATTCATATAGACCAACTTACAGGTCAAATATTGCGGCTAGTTCTTGAAATATTGACAGAACGGCTTTGGTACCATTATGTACTTTTGCTAACAGCATATACTCCAATCATTTAAAGAGACATCTTACCATTAGCCTTTCAATGTTACAGAATCTGTTTGTCTTGGGCACCAGGATATTCCTATCCATCATTAATGGGGTCAAGTTATGGATGTGCACATTGTAATTTTGAAGTTAAGGACTTAAACTTATTCCACTGTTAAGTCTTATTTTCCTTCTGCTGAGTAGTTCAATTATCATCCCATTATGCTAGCACAGGATATTTTCACAATGCTTGTGCTAGTAAGCCAACCGATGATTCTATACAAATTAAGTGTTTTTAAATTGGTCAACAACGGCTCACTCTTTATGAAAACATGTCCAATAGAAGACAGTAATGAAAACAGGAACATATTTCAACCGCTATTTATGAACATCAGAAATATTTCTCCATATTACTGTTTTTTGCTACATGTTCCAGAGACCTTTGAGATATATCTCTGTATTATGAGTATAATTTATAATATGTCCATTGCTGAGTCCTGGCTGGGACAAGAGGGTATTCTCTGTCTAAGATGTGCCCAGCTGGGCTGCAGATGTAACACCAGCAAAGACCCCATAGTAGGGCTGGTGGGTTGGCAGCGATCATCCAACATATTTGGGATGCCAGAGATTGCCAGATGGGAGACCATATTTTTTTAATTTAGGCACTATGAGGGGTTAGTTGGGACTCTTGCTCAGTCTCTCTGCTGAGTAGCAACTTCCCTGCTTGAGTCTTGACTCCATGGCATTAGAGGTCCCTAGACAATACATAATTAAGGTAATTTGACTTATGTGTGATTCCCCCCCCCCCCAGAGTAGTGGCAGCAGGCTCTGGAATTGGAAGAGATACTGGTTTCTCCCCCATCATGGTCAGATCATTCTGTGACCATCCTTCATTCCCTGGTTCTACCCCACCCCTCAGAGACAGTCAGCCTTATTAGATCAGTCCATCCCAGGTGCCAAGTGGACCTATCTGGGTTTCAGAGGGCGCTTGGGTTTGGTCTAGAACAGGGACAGGCAAAGTTGGCTCTTCTATGACCAGTGGACTTCAACTCCCAGAATTCCTGAGCTAGCGTGATTGGTTCAGGCATTCTGGGAGTTGAAGTCCACAAGTCATAGAAGAGTCAACTTTGCCTATCCCTGGTCTAGAAGATTTACACCAGTGGTTCCCAACGTGGGGCCCATGCCCAACAGGGGGGCAATTTGATTTTTAATAGGGGCAATTGAAACCTTTTTGAAACCAAGTTAATGGCCTGTTAGGCTTCCTCTGCTTGAGTAGGAGTTCACTTTTTCAATAATAAGCATTATATGTCACAGGGGGAAGGGGGCACCAGGATTTTAGAGATGTTTAGGTGGGGCATGGCCAATGGAGGTCAGGAACTACTGATCTACACCAACTGGCTCAAGTCTTGATGATCACTTGGACTGGATCGCACTTGAGTGATCTCTCTGCAACCATGGTTCCTGGAACTATACATAATATACAAAAGAAATTAAGGGAGTAAAAATGAAGGAGAGTGAAGAGGCCATAGAGTGCCACTGAAGAACAAGAAGTGATGATGATCCAACACCCAACTACTTTATGGCAATAAGGGTGGTGAAATGTGATTTTTTTCCCCCTCTCTACTTTTATTGTGTCCATAGATAGTTGCAGTGAAGGGCTACCAAAATGTTTACTACCACACTGTGGGCATGGCTTATGCAGGACACCCTGCATTTTCTTTCAACATCTTTCAGTGCAAATTGGGTGCTCTGGGGTGGAGCTCCATTTTCGATACCCCACTGCAGTCTCCCCCACCCCACCCCACCCCTGGATAGTTGCCCAAAGGCTCTGTTTCAGTGTCCCGATTCCTCCTTGGAAGCAGAAAAAACCTGGATTCACTCACAGTCACTGAGTTTTGCATGGTTATCAGGAGAGTCTGATCCTGCTTAACTTGAAGAAGTGGACAGGGCTCTTGAAACTGCTAATTCAGGCACTTCTGTTTTAGATCCATGCCCCTCTTGGCTGGTCAACATTGCCTGGAGAGGCCATGTGATTGGATAATGGCAGTGGTGGAATAAATAAATGAATACCATACTTTTCAAAGTAAAAGATACATTTTTTCCCTCTAAAAGAGGGTGGAAATGTTAGTGCATCTTATACACTGAATACAGCCATGTTTGGGCTCCAAAAACCCCACCCCACGCCTCCCATTTTTGCTAAAAGCAGGCTCGCTTTTCACAAAAAATGGGGCGTGCAAAGGATTTGGGAATGCTACATGGAGGTCAAGGAGGGAAAAAAATTCCCTTTTTGGTTTACCTATTCAAAATCCTGGTGCATCTTATACTCTGGCGTGTCATATAATCCAAAAAAATACGGACTATATTTTTGATATCTTCTTTTATCGGGTGTGCTGCTGAGAATCACTAGATTGTGATGGATTATTAATACAATCAGACATGCAGTGTCAATAAGAGTTTCTATACGATTTGTTTAGTCATTTAAGACAACTTTTGATTCACATTTGATTCACCGACATTCTTATAACCTGTAAAAACCTATTTTAGCCTAGCTAGCAGAAATGTCTTGAGGTTCCAGAAACCAAATTTAGAAACCCTTGAATGCAGAGATTTGCTGTGCTGTTAATCTACGCTCCTCTTTCATTACCTTCGATGTACCGGTATATTTCATGTCAGGAAGTACCATATTCTGCTTTAAGCTGTGTGAAACTGATAAGAACTACACATTCTGCTAAAAGACACAGCCAAAGATTGGAAAGTAGAATAATAATGCATTTAAATACCATTATAATCTGGTGCTTAATATATGGATATCTGCACCAGGTCTATGCATGCTTTTAAAATGATTTGGAAGGGCTCCAATTGGTCCACATTAACACAGTACTTCTGTGCTATTCATTGTATCAGGTAGTGCTGTTCTGCAGGCCACTGAAGCTGACTGTAGATCTGTAGGTCAGTGGTTCAAATCTCATCACCTGCTCAAGGTTGACTCAGCCTTCCATCCTTCCGAAGTGGGTAAAATGAGGACCTGGATTGTGGGGGCAATATGCTGGCTCTGTTAAAAAGTGCTATTGCTAACCGCCCTGAGTCTATGGAGAAGGGCGGCATAAAAATTGAACGAATCAATCAATCAATCAATCAATCAATCAATCAATCAATCAATCAAGCAAGCAAGCAAGCAAGCAAGCAAGCAAGCAAGCAAGCAAGCAAGCAAGCAAGCAAGCAAGCAAGCAAGCAAGCAAGCAAGCAAGCAAGCAAGCAAGCAAGTATTCTTGACTATCTTAAGAATACGCTTCTTGTCTCTGCTGACAGCAGCACCTGGAAGACATCTGATCTTTCAAAACCTCGATATCCTTTCCTAAACTTGCATCCCTTACAATTGAATCATCAACCAGAAGGTGGCTTCTCTTTTTGGTTACCTTGCTGTTCTTGTGTGACTGATGTGTAATATATGATTCACACTTTCCCCTTTCCAAAATAAGTTCTTCCTCATGAACCATGATCTCCTGCTTATTCATCATTATCACAACTACCTTGACCTGTCGCTTTAGTGTCCCTATTAAGGTCAGCAAGGGTACTATATCTGTTATGCTGGGACACAGCAAAAGCTTCATTTTTTATGTTTCACAGCTCTCACTAGGTAATGGGCAGCCAAGATGTTTACTGCTACACTGTGGGTGTGGCTTATTTCGTGGGTGTGACTTGGTCATGTGACTGGGTAGGAGTGGCTTGCCAGCCACGTGACAGGGTGGGAGTGGCTTGAGTGATCATCATCATTCAAGTGAACTGTTAAGTCCTTGACTTACAACTTCACCAGTGTCGTTTTTTGGGGTGACATTTCCCGTGCTCTCCTTCCTTGGTCGCCCCCTGCCTCAGGCTGGGTAGCTAGGTGAATGGGTGCTGATCAGCTGTTGAGAAAAAATGGGGCAGGAAATGGGCTCCCTGCAACTCCTGCCGGTGCTGGTCTCCCTGCCGCTTTCTAAGGAGGACGAAGAGGATGGGGATATCTGCGAGACCGCCTTCTGCCGCACGAATCCCAGCGACCGGTTAGGTCCCACAGAGTTGGTCTTCTCCGGGTCCCGTCGACTAAACAATGTCGTCTGGCGGGACCCAGGGGAAGAGCCTTCTCTGTGGTGGCTCCGACCCTCTGGAATCAGCTTCCTCCAGAGATTAGAACTGCCCCCACACTCCTTGTCTTTTGTAAACTCCTTAAAACCCACCTCTGTTGTCAAGCGTGGGGGAACTGAGACATCTCCCCCTGCCTATGTAGTTTTTGTGCATGATATGATTGTATGTATGTTTTTTATATTGGGGTTCCTTGCTTTTAGATTTTTAAATGTACAATTGTTATTTTAGATTCTAATTATTAGATTTGTCATTATATATTGTTTTTATCACTATTGTGAGCCGCCCTGAGTCTGCGGAGAGGGGCGGCATACAAATCTAATAAATAAAAATATAAAATAAATAAATAGTCAGCTGGAGCTGGGAACACAGCTTCATTTCTGCCAGTGGAACTGCCTTCCACCCCGTCCTGCCTGCTGACCACCCCTGGCTCTCACCCTGTCCATGCTGCCCTTCTCCTGCAGAATCTTTGTGGTAGAGGGGACTGAGCGGAGCACAGATTAAAGATTCTAGATAGGTCTTGCATTACAAAGTTTTTGATCCTTATCAAATTTAGGTCAATAAGCTATTAGAGATAATTCTGCATATTAGGCCTCACCATATAACAGTGTGGGCATTTTAATTATTGCTTCTCCATTTCTTACGTCTGAGAGGCATGTTTGTTGGGATGATGGTATCATCTTAATTGGCCTCCAAATGCTACATGAAACAGCTGCACTGCAGAAAATAGCTTACTGAGCCAGTGGCAAGGAAGGGTGCTCAACAGAACAAAGTCACCGCCCTACAAGACATTTTTATGACAAGTGGCCACTTGCAATGAGTATGAATACTTTCTCCTCCTTATAGAAGAGGATGAGAGAGAATAAACTCATGGCTTTCTGACCTTTTAAAATATAGGGGCTTAGAAACTACTCCCGAAATTACTCCCATAATATTATTATTATTATTGTTGTTGTTGTTGTTGTTGTTGTTGTTGTTATTGTTATTATTATTATTATTATTATTATTATTATTATTATTATTATTATTACTACTACTACTACTACTATTATTAATTAGATTTGTATGCCGCCCCTCTCCGTAGACTCGGGGCGGCTCACAGCAATGATAAAAACAATATACAATGACAAATCTAATAGTTAGAATCTAAAATAACAATAATACATTTTAAAAGTCTAAAAAACAAGAAACCCCAATATATAAAAAACATACATACAGTCATATCATACACAAAAAAAACTACATAGGCAGGGGGAGATGTTTCAGTTCCCCCACGCTTGACGACAGAGGTGGGTTTTAAGGAGTTTATGAAAAGCAAGGAGGGTGGGGGCAGTTCTAATCTCTGGAGGGAGCTGACTCCAGAGGGTCAGAGCCACCACAGAGAAGGCTCTTCCTCTGGGTCCTGCCAAACGACATTGGCTGGTTCCTAATATGATTTGATTGCTTATTTGCACCCGGACTTTCATAAAGTGTTGTATCTTATAATTCTTGACAAACCTATATTTTATGTACCCTGATAGCGTATGCACCAAAGACAACTTCCTTGTGTGTCCTATCACACTTGGCCAATAAAGAATTCTATTCTATTCTGTTCTATTCTATTCTAATAATTGTAGTAAGATAGTTGCTACCAGTATATCCAGGCACTTTCCTCCACAGTCAATTTCTTGAAAATAAATTCTTTTATATTTACTTGATTGGCCAGAGGGTCAAGCAATGGCTCTATTCTCTCCATATGGGATCCAGAGTAATTGTTTTAAATTATAGAGGATAGTTAAGAGGTTCCTGCCTGACAAGTTTGAGACTGAAAAAGGAGCAACCATTTCATATATGTTCTCTGTGTTACTTATAAGATAGATCAGTGCCACAAGTGGCACAAAGAGCCATATTTTCGGGTTTTTCTGGGCCCACTGGGAGTCAGGAAACACACTTGTCTCCAGCCTGTGTAGGGGGTGGGGAAGGCCCATTTTTTTCTCTCTCTCCAGGCTTCAGAGCCTTTCTAAGAACCTGGGGAGGGCAAAAATGACCTCCAGAAGTTGGGAAATGGACCATTTCTTGCTTCCAGAGGGCTTCCAAAGGGTTGAGAAATGCTGTTTTTGCCCTTCCCCAGGTTCCTAGAAAGGCTCTGAAGCCTGAGGAGTGCAAAAAAAAGGGGGGGCTTCCAGTTCAACCAGAAGTTAACAAATGGAACATTTCTGGCCTCCAGATGACCTTTGGCGGAGGTGGGGAAGACAGTTTTCACCCTCCCTAGGCTCCTAGAAAGGCTCTGGAGCTTGGGGGCAGCAAAATAACAGACCTTCCGCTCCAACCAGAAGTTGGCAAACGGGCCATTTTCTGCCTCCGGGGGACCTCCAGGGGAAGTGAGAATGGCCGTTTTTGTCCTCTCCAGACTCCTAGAAAGTTTCTGAAGCCTGGGAAGAGTGAAAAACGGGTGTGCCATTGCGTGGCGGGAGGGGGGGAGGTCATACATGCATGCCTGGGGGGGCGCATGGAATTATGGATATGGACATGCACATGTGTGACCTCCTCCACACTCCCCTCTTTTGGCATGTGAACCAAAAATGTTCACCATCACTGGGATAGCACACACACACACACATAAAAGGAAACAGAGGGAGGGAGAGAGAGGGAGAGAAACATGCAATATGTATAAACAAGGCAGACATATAAATCCAATCCAAAAATCACACTGAAATAAAAGCAAGGATGGGAACTTAAATTTTTGTATGCATCTTTATAAAAGCTTCTTCGGACATCTGTCAATGAAATGAAATGTTGGGCTTGGCGGCATAAAATAGATTAACAATTTAATAGTATAAGTTTCTTTGCCAAGCTACTAGCCTCTTGTAACTATGCAGCTCCCCACCACAGACATCTGTAGTGGTGTGAACAGAAGTTCACACATTTCCAAATATTCAGAGTTCAAAAAGGTTTAGGGTTCTCAGCTGCAGCCTCATGGAAGAAAAAAATTCATCTAATGGATTTTTGTTATCGTAGACTAACTACATCTGCTATCTAAATAAATAGCTTTCAAAACAATGTGCAATTCTACATTCCTTTAAGGAATGCTCTAACTGAACATATGTTATATTTCACATTCCAAAAGAAAAGTGGTGAAGTATCTTTACATTTTTTTTGGCTGGCGCCAAAAAAAACACACATTGCAGCATATGAAAACATGTGCACCTGGCTGGGAATTTAGTTTTCATGATATGCTAAACTGATTTAATGGTAAACAATTTGCCTGAACACCGTTCAGAGGTCTTGTAGGATGCATGTTGTGTTACAGTAATTTATAGCTCCTTTATTAACAGAAAAAGGTGCAAACGAAAAATTGAAAAATTAAAAAAATGTTAGGTGTTACTGAGCACAACAACAATTTAACTTGGCACATCAAATGTCAAGCTGAATTAGAGAAATAAAAATTATCCACAAGAGAAATATGTTCCACATAGAAATAGCTAGAAAATATTTGATAAATGTTTAAAAGTTAAGAGTTGAATGAATGAACAAACAAATGAAGGCATAAAGGCATTTTGGAAAATGTGATTTCACCAACACTGTGAAATCATTTTTTAAAAAACATAGGCGAAAAATAGCTTACTAGATAGATAAACGCAAGCCTCTTGTTTCCAGTCTTCGAATCGTCTTTAACTTTTATTTTCAGAGGCAAATTGTTAGGTCTGTGTCCATAACTGTTGGGTTGGCAATATATCGGCTGCAGTTGTTGTTCTCTGAGTCACCCTTTTTGTTTGTCTTTATCTGGCTACTTATTGTTAGGTTTGCTCTGCATTTTCTCTGCAATCTCTCTGTATTGTAGTCATGTATTATAGCTAAAATGTGTTTAGGCTTGATATCTTTGTTTACTGATTATGATAAAGACAATTGGTAAGAACTTGGTAATATTTAGCCGCTCCGAGTCTCCGGAGAGGGGCGGCATACAAATCTAATAAATACAATATTTGTTATTCTGACTTGTCATGTGTATGACTTTAAACTGTTTATCTGAATATGCTATTTCTCAAAGTAAACTTTAAGTTAGTATATCTGTGTATGGCTGAGTAGTTATTCATAACTAATCTCAATCTAAACATTTTTAAGTGTGCCCAACCTTGGTAAACAAGGATTACTCTGCTCATACATTAACACAAATAAAACTAATCTAACACGCTTGATTCCTGAGATACCTAAACTCTAGTGAAAAGTGTTTTTCAAACTGTGTAAAAGCTAATAACTAGTAATCAAAATGCTTTAGCCTTTTTCATATATCTAAAAGAGCTGAGTTTTGTAAATTAAAGAAAATTCATTGGCATTTGAGAAATCTCCCTTTTTCTAATTTTCCATGCCTACCCTTTATTTACAGTATTCCTGAAAATTGTTCCATGCATACTGGGTACATACTGCATAAGACCCTGGGTGAGTGGGAGAGAGTGGAAGGATAGCTGTTAAGAATCTGGCAAGCCTTTACATCAAGGGAATGTCCTCCTTCTTCAACAGTGATTTTCAACCTTTCTTGAGCCACAGCACAGTTTTTACATTTACAAAATCCTGGGGCACACCACCAACCAAAATGATACCCAGACACAGTACATATTATACATATAGTTAATAATATAGTTTCTAAATGTATTTATACTCACTTAGCGTGAAACCTGGGCTGAGGCTTCATCTAGTGGTGGCAACATTTACCTCCAGTCCTGACCAGGATTAGAAAGCGGGACCACAGGGAGGAGTAGCAGCTTCAACTACTCACTACGGCCACACAATGACAAGTGCTCCGAATCTTCAGAGAGGGGCGGCATACAAATCTAATAAATTATTATTATTATTAATTATTAAGTTGTGGCAGCCTGAGCGGGGACCTTTCTGGGTGTGAATGAGAGGTGGCCTGCTATTGGTTCATCACTAGTGATTGGGATGAATCCTAGAAGGTGATTGGTCAGTGAGCGTTCCCTCTGCCTCCATTCTTCCTGTCACTGATAGCTGGAGGGATTGTGAGGGGAATGTTTATGTTCGGATGGAGGCGGCTGGTGGATAAATGGCCTCCGCGGTCCGTATCCGGCATGTGGTCCGTAGTTTGGGGACCCATGTTTAATTTCCCCACAGCACACCTGATCGTGTGCCATGGCACACTGGTTGAAAAACACTGTTCTACAATGTCGGGCTAAAAGTAAAAAGTATCTGATCAGAAATAGACTACACCACAGCATATTGTTCAAACATTTTCAGTATTAATGCCAATTAAAATAAAGTATAAATAAATTTAAACACCGGATTCTCAGTATTATGATAAAGCTAATCATTATGTTGGTAAATTTGTGGCTGTGCTTGTGTATTGTGCATTTATTTTCCTGAACAAATTAATTCTGATTCAGAAATCAACCTCGGAAAACACATGTGAAACAAGAACTCCTACAGCAGCCAATTCCAAGTTAATTAAGCTGTGTAGATATTAATGAAAATAACATCAAACTGTAAGCAGCGAAAGCTGAGATGTGAAGACAAACATCTCATTTTAGGCAGTTCTCCACAGCTGTCACAACTTCTTGCAAAACGTCATCTCGATTCTCCCTCGTAATCTAAAATTTTAAAAAAGAACAGAATAGACATAAAATATGGATTAATATTAGTTTTCTTTTATTTAAAGTAACCCAAATGTAAGTCTTAGAATATTTATGAAGGCTTTTTATATGTCCCTAATTAGAACAAGAACAAACTAAGAATTGTCCAATTATCAGCTAGTTGTTATTGTTTTTAATTATAATACAGGGGCGTCAAACTCAAGGTGCTTAAATCTGGTTCGTGGATCCAGCCTGGAAATAGCAAAGAATTGGCCTGCAGTGTCTCTGGAAGCCAAAACAGGGTGTGTGGGGTCATAGGCAAGCTTTTGGCTGGCAGAATGTTGTAGGAGGCCGTCCAGGCTGAAAGTGGGGCATGGAGGGGCTGTGCATGCCCCCTACACCCTGTTTTGGCAGACAGGGTTTTGCAGGAGACATCCATCCAGTCTCCCCTCCACCCCCTGGCCGGCCTGCGGAGAACCACAATGCTGATCTGGCCCTCAAAGAAATCCAGTTTGACACCCTTTTATAATATAGTGTTCCCTCGATTTTTCGCGGGTTTAAACTTCGCGAATAGCCTATACCACGGTTTTTCAAAAAACAATTAAAACATGCTTCGCGGTTTTTTTCCTATACCACGGTTTTTCCCACCTGATGACGTCATATGTCATCGCCAAACTAATAATTTTTGCAAATAAATAACAAAAAATAATAATTATTGTTAATAAATAATTATGTTTATAAATATCAGGATCACTAAGTGTCTTATTCAATGGTGAGTACCAGTAATAATGGTGAGTAAATGGTTGTTAAGGGAATGGGAAATGGTAATTTAGGGGTTTAAAGAGTTAAGGAATGGCTTGTGATACTGTCCATAGCCAAAAATGGTGTATTTACTTCCGCATCTCTACTTCACGGAAATTCGACTTTCGCGGGCGGTCTCGGAACGCATCCCCCGTGGAAATCGAGGGAACACTGTATATAAGAATTCCTTTATTGCCATATTAGGAAAGAATAGTCCTTTGGATTCTGACTTTTTCCCAAAGTTATTTGCTTTCTACTCATAAAGAACTCATGCAGATTAAGTAGGTTGTAATTAGTACTGCAGGTGTAAAAAATACATAGTCATGCAAGGGAATAGATTGTATATCACCAAAATAGCAAAAGTATACAAGATTTATACACTGGATGTTATGCTTTTAATATAAATGTAGGGCTCTGAAAATAACTGTGCCCCCCCCCATAAAAAAATCTTTCTAAACGGTGAAATAATTTGTAGCCCAGAGATTTACACTGAAAGTAATAAGTGTCAGTATCCCAGGAATGCTCCAACTAAATTAGCAAGAGTTAAATTAGACAAATGGGGGAAGAAACATCAGGATGGGCAACAGAATCAGCCCCTGGACTCACTCAGGCCATTGTTTTTGTGGGGTATCTAAAAAACAGAAGAAATGAGGTAGGGGGAAAAAGAAATGGGACTATAAATCTATAGTCCTTGAAGCTTGTATCAAAATAAGTTGACCTAAATGAATGAAGCACATACTGGGCATTTTCCTGCATTGATTTTATGTCTTGTACCTCTGGTTTGATGAGATTTCATTTAAAAGAATGCGACATTTTGTTCTAGGAGCTAGAAACAAAGAAACATGAGACTGACTTAAGTTGACCAAGAGTGAAAACAGCTTACAAAATGGCTCACAGCACCAAGTAATAACAACAAGTTATAAAATAGAACATGCTCATCAAATCCTAAAAATTTCAACTTCTAAGGTCTGGTGCTCAATATTTTCTAAGGTCTTCAACTTCTAAGGTCTGGCGCCCCTCTTCAGAGAGGGGCGGCATACAAATCTAATAAATTATTATTATTATTAATTATTATATGCCAATAGCATTTCCCCCACCCCTATTCCTTTTGAAAGTTTTGAAATAAAAAAGGTAAAAAAGTATATTCGCCCTAGATCCCCGGAGAGGGGCGGAATACAAGTCTAATAAATAATAATAATAATAATAATAATAATAATAATAATAATAATAATAATAATATTCTTTATTAGGACTATTTCAAAAATGATTTATAGTAAGCACCTTGAAAAGCAAAGTCTGAGTGATCCTGAATAGAGGTATCACTATGAAAATAAACTTAAACGTTCAACTGAAGACTTGAGCCTGGGGAATAAAAGGTGGTGTTATTTTAAAGAACAGCAGGGAGGTACTAGGACCTTAAATGATGTCTTTGGAACCATTTTCAAAGCACAGGCAGGTCTATTCTTTACACTTTTACCTTTTTCTCCAATAGAGGAGGTTTCAATAACCAGCACTCCAGCGGAGCAGACTGTCAAGAGATTCTCCAGGGCACACATGGAGTCATAGACAGGCTTTGTCAATAATTCATTGCCTACCGAACTTAGTTAAAAGTTCACAAGAATAAGCAATGTTGCTAAATATTAAATTCACTACCTTTACCTTAGATTCCATTCAGATAAATACAGGGGCAAGTGAACTTGATTTCTGTCAAAGTCACTGGAATGGCCACTGAAACTGGTTTTTTTATGGGTGGGTTTCAAAACTTTTAGCTAGGGGTTCACTTCTCAGTTGCTGGGTGGGCGTGGCCATGATGGGTGTGGCCTAGTCAGCCTCCTGCATTATGGGGGGGGGGCATTTTTGCCCTCCTGGGGCTTCTTGAGGCTCCCACGCTCCAGAGGCTTTTTGAAAGCCGGAATCGGGTGCTTTTTCGGCCTTCCTGAATTTCCGGCAGGCCTGTTTTTCATCCTTCTGAAGCTACGCACGCCCCCTGCACCTACCTGCATCCAAAACGGGCCACGTTATGACTTCTGGGAGGGGCGGTGAGGGGGCAGCCAGGAGTGGGATTTGGGGGTTCTCCGAATGGCACAGAATCTTACCTAGAGGTTCTCCCGAATCCCTGTGAACTCCCAGCAGCTCACCCATGTGTTTTTCACTTTCTAGATATTTGGAATGTAACCATATGGTAACTGAATTTCCAGGGTTAGTAGTACAGTGGTACCTCTATCTAAGAACCCCTCTACTTACGAACTTTTCTAGATAAGAACGGGGTGTTCAAGATTTTTTTGCCTCTTCTCAAGAACCATTTTCCACTTACAAATCCGAGCCTCTGAAACTGTAACCGGAAAAGGCAGGCAGAAGCCTCTGTGGGGCCTCTCTAGGAATCTCCTGGGAGGAAACAGGGCTGGAAAAGGTGGGGGAAAGCCTCTGTAGGAATTTCCTGGGAGGAAACAGGGACGGAAAAGGCAGAGAGAACCCTCTTTGGGGCCTCTCTAGGAATCTCCTGGGAGGAAACAGGGCTGGAAAAGGCAGGGAGAAGCCTCCGTGGGGCTTTTCTAGGAATCTCCTGGGAGGAAATAGGGCCTCCACCCTCCCTGTGATTTCCCCAGTCGCACACATTATTTACTTTTACATTGATTCCTATGGGGAAAATTGCTTCTTTTTACAAACATTTCTACTTAAGAACCTGATCAAGGAACAAATTAAGTTCATAAGTAGAGGTACCACTCTATTAATATTGCAAATAACAAATATAACACAAGGACATATTCATAAATGAAACCCATAACATTAGGCTGTAGCACTACTACTGGCAAGAATATTAGTCATAATATTTATTTTTGCTAACATGTCTCCATCTTCTCTATAATACAGTTGTTTTTCATCTCCTGAGCTTGTCACAATACACATTAGGAAGGTCCCGTGACTATTGTTGTTTATCTGCAAAATTTCTGAAGTCACATATTACATTACCACATTTAGAAGCATCTCAGGTGAAGTTGTGTTTAGACATTTGAAAACGGATTGGTATATAAGCTCAATGAATGGATCTATTTGCAGCAATTTAAAATAAATGTTTTGTCTTCTTTATATATCCTATGTAAAAGGGATACAAACGGGATGTACTTTAAGCTTCATATCTGAGGACGGGTGCAGCTGAAGCCCAGGCATGAGAGCGAAAAGAAATATAGCACAGAATCAACTTTATTTCCAGTAGAAGCGAACACCTGTTTTTTCAAAGGGAATTGTTCCAAACAAATGTTAAATAAGTTGCCAGACCATTGCATGCCAATAAAAACAGACTTTCTCAGTGGATCTGTCTGTGACTTACACTGAAGACTTTCACCTCTTTTCTATTTCTGATCTCTTCCACAAGTCTCAAAGGCTTTCCTTTAGGCACTGGGATTGTTCCAAGTATCACAGTCCCGGATCCATTCAAAATTTGTTGGACAGCTTGAATAAATGCCTGGCTGAAGAGCTCCATTTTACCAACCTCATCAATTATGCAGACCTTTTTCACTGAACTGCTGTCAAGATCAGTCTATGAGAAAAAGATGTATGGTAGAAAAACACTTAGCGGCAAAATGCAAAATATTTTTACATGGTTTAAATCGCAATTTATATGAGGGATATATTATTTGATGCTTCCTGATCTTTGGGCTCCAGCTCAGAGGGAGCAGGGCAAAAGAAACGTTTTCAATGAGAGATTCAGGGCAAAACATCAGGTTATCTACTCTGAGCTCTAGAGAAAAGATAATTCAAGATAGCTGCTTCTTACAAAAACATTTTTGTAATTATTTTTGTGAGCACTCACAGTTTCAGTGGAAGGCTGTTGCATTAATTGTTCTGTCAGAAATTTTTTCTTTATTTCTAGGTTGGGTCTCTTTTTAACAAGCTACCATCCATTACTTCTTTTCCTGCGCCTTGTGCTTTGAAGAGTACTGTATTTTTCATAGTATAAGACGCATCAGAGTATAAGATGTATCTTATGAAACTTTTTCTGAAGATGAAACTTCAGATCGTGCAGAATGCGGCCGCGAGAGCTATCGTGGGGCTTCCCAGATTCATCCACGTTTCTACAACACTCCATGGCCTGCACTGGCTGCTGATCAGTTTCCGGTCACAATTCAAAGTGTTGGTAATGAACCAGAATACCTCCGGAACTGCCTTCTATCGCACGAATCCCAGCGGCCGATAAGGTCCTACAGAGTTGGCCTTCTCCGGGTCTTGTCGACCAAACAATGTCGTTTGGCGAGCCCCAGGGGAAGAGCCTTCTCTGTGGCGGCCCCGGCCCTCTGGAATCAACTTCCCCCGGAGATTAGAACGGCCCCCACCCTCCTTGTCTTTCACAAATTACTCAAGACCCACCTATATTGCCAGGCATGGAGGAATTAAGACATCTCTATGTTGCTGTATGGTTTTTAATTGTTGGGGTTTTATAATATCTTTTTATTATTAGATTTGTTCTATTGCTATACTGCTTTTTATTACTGTTGTGAGCCGCCCCGAGTCTTCGGAGAGGGGCGGCATACAAATCTAATAAATTATTATTATTATTATTATTATCATCATCATCATCATCATCATCATCATCATCATCTTAGTTTTGCGGAAGGAAAACAAGGGGAAAAAATTCTGCCTCTGCCTCTCAGCAATTTGCCTCCCAGCAAACAGAGCAGATGATATACACTATTTGCTGTGTATTTCTATGCATGTGTGCCTGACCCATAGAAATAACCAATAACTGGAGAAATGTATATTATGGCAGTATATTAATGCCAGAAAGTTTTCTTAAATGTAGTCACACTAACTCCTCCCAATTATTTAAATAGATCTACTCCAAACATGACTAAGTCAGGGTCTAACTCAGCTGCCTTATCCTAATACTACAACAGGACACTGTTACATTTCAGATTATTCTTGTACGGATGCTGTTAAAATTGATGTGGCTTTCTGGAAATATAGTTATTTTCTGCTATTTAAAAGAAGATACAATAGTACTGGGCCTCTTTAAATCATGCATTTATTTTAAAAAGCTTATTCATTTTGTTAAGTGGTCCAGAAAAATAATAAAGTAGTCTTTAAAAAATAATTCTAATAATTTGAACATTTTATAGACATTTATAATTATTAACTTACTTCCTTGCATTCAGTTTCAGCAACTGATTAGCACAAGAAAATAAAATTTTGCTTTTGCCACTCCCTCCCAGTAATTTGCCTCATTGCAGTTTTAGTTTCATTTTCAGTTTTAGCATAAGCAGCTAATAGTTTCAGGCTACAAGGATTGTCATAGCTTATTTATTTATTGGACTTATATGCTGTCCTTCTCCAAAGACTCAGGGCAGTTCACATTATTGCTGCTTGCCTGCGGCCTGAATCAGCTGATGATCGGGAGGGCAATAATTAGTTACTTGAGCTAATCAGGCTCTGTGGTGTTTGCTGCAAGGAGGCAAATTGCTGGGAGGTACAAGCCAAACAGTGGGGGTGGATGGGCGGGTTTACATTTGGTGTATAAGATGCACCCAAGTTTTTACTGTTGGTAAGATGCGTCTTATACTCCAACAACTACAGTATGTTGTCCCACTCTTTTCTATGACAATCCCTCAAGTACTGGAAGGCAGTTATATATATATTATATTATATTTATTAGATTTGTATGCCGCCCCTCTCCGAAGACTCGGGGTGGCTCACAACAACAATAGCACAATATACAGAATACAAATCCAATATTAGATAAAAAGCTAAATTTTAAACCCATAAATATTAAAAACAATTGTTACTCCACAATCACACCATTCTCATATATTACAGTCAGAAAACAGGTGGTGTGGGAAGAGATAGTTAGTCCCCCATGCCTGGCGACATAGATACGTCTTCAACATATTGCGGAAGGCGGGAAGAGTGGGGGCAATTCGAATCTCCGGGGGGAGTTGATTCCAGAGGGCCAGGGCTGCCACAGAGAAGGCTCTTCCCCTGGGTCCCGCCAAACGGCATTGTTTAGTCGATGGGACCTGGAGAAGGCCAACTCTGTGGGACCTGATTGGCCGCTGGGATTCGTGTCCCTCCCCAATCCTTTTGTCATGTCCCCCCCCCCAATTCTTTTAGGCAAAAATTAATGGAAAATCAATTGGCTTTAAGCCTTGCTAAATCTTTCCCCTCTCTATATATCCCACTCTATATGTAAAGCTAAAATTAATGAAGGAATACAAGAACTGTTACCGCCACTGATAAAAGATTAGAAAAGAGAATGTAAACAACAACATAGACCTAAAAAGGGAGGAAGCATGAGAAAAAGGCAGAAACTAATCTGGCTTTGATTCTGGTATAAGCAGAAGAAATGTTACCAGGCTTCCATAATTCTGTTGATTTTCCCTACAACAGAGTTCCAATAGTTCCTGTGGTGTCTCTTTCTTGAATGGACCTGCCTTGAAGGGTTGATACTTTTAAGACAAATCTACCTCATTCTGAGTGACTTCATGAACATAACCTTATGTTTTTCTTTGCAACAAGGCAGAAGTAGTTTGTCACTGTCACTTTCTGGAACTTTTTTCAATTTCTCCATTTAGGTCATTTTTGTAGAACACCCAAATATGAACAAAAACCAATGCTGTTTTGCTTTTCAAAAACCGCCAAAATTATCAAAGTGTTGCTACCGAGTTGGATTCAAATACTTAGATATTATCAAGAAATATTCATATATATTTGAGGTTCAAATAATTTGGAAGTGGTCTGAGCTACATTTAAAATATTTATCTATTATGATGACTAAACGTTTAAATAATCAAACTGAAACAGAATATTATAAAATATGGGATAAAGTATATGATTGGTGGAATTGTAAAAATGGTACTAACAATTAATTATAATATAGAATGAAATAGTAAATAGTATTACTAATAACTTTTTTCTTTTCCTTTTGTATAAGCATAAAATATTTTAAAATATGAAGAAATTTAATGAATAAGTTTAATATTAAAAATATAGAGTTAAATTTAATAAGAATGTAACTTACATGTGTGGCATTTCTGCTTTGATCTGATTACAGTTAGGATTTTTTATATTTTTGTATTAGTTAGACTTCTACGATAAGCGGAGCAATGGTAGCTCCTTAAATGTTAAGTGTTGTATGTCCTTGTTTGTCCTTTTGAAAATTTAATTAAAATATTTAAAAAATAAAATAAAATATTTATCTATGACAAGACAGCAAACTATATAGCTAAAGTACTATTTGCATTAATTTTTGTAAATCTACATTGGAAATATGAGCCGTTAAAGGCCAGCCAAGGGCCATATAGGCACTTCCTTTCTGTAATGTATCTTATGAGACCACCTTGTTATGACTCGTGCATTACCATGAGAGACTCAATGAAATAAACATGTTCATTTACAAGTCTTTAGATTCATGATCACAAAGTTCTTCTGTCAGTAAATAAACATCCACAAATGTGTGAAATGAAAACCACCAAAAATAAGCATGTTCACACTATTTTGAGACCCACCACTTTTTATATGCAAATTTAAAACCTCATAAAACACAGCCTATCCATTTCTATGAAATCATGTACATTATTCATGAAAACATACCATTCTACTGTATAACTTACGTTTCTCAACAAAGGAAGAGCCAACTGTTCGAATGAAGCTAGGTCTACAACATACTGGCCAACACGATATTCATGCCTTGCTGCTGAATGACCAGAGCTACATAAAGAAAATACATACAGCCAAATATTTATCTGACCAAGTATAGAGAATCAAAGCTATCAGAAAATCAAAAACCTTATATGTTGCTAAACCCATAACACAGTAATGATCTTCAAGGGAAAGACAATAAACAATGTGGGATATTTACATGTATGGTTTTAATTATGTTAGTATTAGAGCCTCCAATCTGGTTGCCATGCCTCTTCTCCTAATGTTTCCTCACCTTTCTTAATAATAATAATAATAATAATAATAATAATAATAATAATAATAATAATAATAATTTATTAGATTTGTATGCCGCCCCTCTCCGAAGACTCGGGGCGACATACAAATCTAATAAATTATTATTAGATTAAATCATTAAGTGATCCAGATGGCTGCTAACTTCCCAATCTATGTAGTAAAACATAAAAACAGAGCCACAAAATGCAGCTGGAAGGGGCAAATGGTATTCAGAGAAAGAAGAGCCTTGAGGTGATAGACCAGAGGGGAGATTTCCTACTGTCATTTCAAACGTTCTAAATATGTAACATAATTTTTAATTGATTTCTTCAGCCATTAGCACTGCACATTATTATGGGTGGTACTAAGTATGATTCCCCCTAGATATCACAAAGGTTTACACAATATTCAGCAATGGTTCTCAACCTTTCTAATACCACAACTTCTTAATACAGTTCATGTTGTGGTGACCCTCAATCATAAGTCTGGTGCCAATTTTTCCAACAGAGCTTTAAGCTGATTGGCAGGAAGGTCAGAGGGACACCCCCATTGTAAACACCTGATTGGTCGGATTGGGAAAAATATGTTCCAAAGCGCCAGAATAGAAGATTTAGTTCCTAATACCATGGGAAATTTGTCTTTTCCCATGGTCTAAGGCGAGCCCTCTGAAATGGTCGTTCGACCCCCAAAGGGGTCCCAACCCCCAAACTGAGAATCACTGAGTTATAGGCTAATTTCTTACCCATAAGTTAAGACCAACTTAAGTACATATTAGCTTAATAGTCACCACATGATAATTTTACAATCTTATTTGCCATTTCAGAAATTTCTGCTCTTCATGTTTGTGAACAATAAGCATTTCACTGAGGTTTTTTTTAAAAAAATAGTGCAAGAAAATATATTTTAAAAGTTCATTACCCAACTCTAGATAAAATTCCTCTTTTTCCATTCAGAGTGACAACATCAAACCCTGTTCTCCGGCCACTTTCTCTCACTTCCTCTGTATAAAATCCATCAATGAGGATACCAGATGATTTCAAAATTTCGGCAGCTTTCCGAATCAATGTTGTTTTTCCAATTCCTACAGCAAAAAGCATTGTTAAGCCTCACTTTCAATATAAACCAAAGCAAATATTATTTTAGGACTGTTTGACTTCTTGCTTTCACCTGGCTAATTCAGTGTATTCAATTCAATTCATATTGTAAACCTTTTGCTCTCCTGTTTTATGAATGCACCCTAATCCCATAACATAGTTAAATGTGTTGGGAGCAATATGTCACATGAACAGGAAAACTAGGCTACCTGATTAATTCTAAGAGGATTGATTATAATCCTTAAAACCTTTGAACTATTGTCCAAACAGCTTATTGGGATAGTTAATCAATCTTTTCCACATCTGAAGTCAAACACTACAGAAATTGGATGTCTACAAACATTCCATTCAAACACTCCATTCACTGGAGTTAGTTTGGTTTTTACTTACCCAACCAGGTTTATTATCTATATATGTGTGTTTAAAAAACAGCAGGGATATATGAAGATGTCACTGCAATTTCCCTGGCAAAAAACCAAGGAACTAGGAAAGGAAGTGAAAGCCACCAACCAAAAAGAGACAGTATCGCTCAGTTATTCCAATTTATGTGTTTTCAATCCATGGAGATGAGTCATTTATTAGAGAAAAGGGATCAGAAATATCATACAAAGGCTGTTAGATCCAACTGCTTTCTTCTCTCAAAATGTTCTATAACTCTCAAGTTTCTCTGGAATACCTCCACTAATTTTCCATATCTGGTACTAATTAGGACTACCAAGTTCTCCTCTGCAAAACTCCAGATGACCACTTGATTGGATCGAAAACCTTGAGTTTTCTGTATCTTTTTATTGACATTCTGCAGGTCAGATCTGAAACCCTAGTCCTTATTGCCTGATTGGTCCACGAAAACATCCCTCTCCAAAATACTCCTTTTTCAGGGAAATTTAAGAGCCTTCCAGTTCCTTTATCTTAATCCCTTTCTCTATTCAGAAGACCAGACTTGAGTTAATTCTTTATCAGCCAGAGTGTACCAGACAATACCAGGCAGCAGACTTAAAAAGAACCTCAGCCTCCAGATAGTAACTTGACCATGTAGGAATGTGAAATGGGAGAGAACTCTCCCCACTTGTCAGTTCAAAAGAAAAGCACATTTCCTCTGCAACTGTATTGAGAACAGCAGTTATTTGCTGCCAGCAAATGCCATTCTCACCCTTCGCTTTTCCCAAGGAAAACATCATTACAGCAGAGTTCATGTTTGAGGCCCTGCAGGTACAATGTGCCTTGGAGATGCCAAACCTCTAATTTATAGGAGCCAAGCAAATACATGTAATTATATCCTTCCCCTGATTATACACAGATATGTCCTGTTTTATTCCATTTCTTTTGAGTTTTATCCTATCTTTTCTCCAGGACCTCAAAAAATTGATGCGTATATAAAGGGACCCTCCCTGTATTTCATTGATACATAACCTTACGAATTGTTTGGTGGGGAAGAATAGTTAGCCCGTCTTCCCTAGGGAAGCTGAATGTGAATACAGGCCTCCTCGGTCCTAGTCCAACACATTAACTCCTATGTCCAAATATACCTGTTCCAGATGACAAGATACTCAAAGCAGGGACTTGTACAGAAATAAACAAACACACAAGATAGTGGCAGATCCTACATTACTGGAGGGGAGCGGCACATTCCTGCTTCGCATCTATGAAGGGTGTGTAGTAGTTAATACTGGGAACTGGAGACCCATTGTCACATTCGAGCCTTTCTGCAGTGAACCGAGTTAACGGGGATACTAAAAAGAAATCTGCTGCCATTTTGGCCAGACATTCCCAAATTCTGAAGGCCAGCAACAGAAATACAACATGAATTTGTATTCATGTTGGGACCATCAATGATTGAGTACAACTAGATACAAGAACAGTTTTTCCCCAAACGCCATCACTATGCTAAACAAATAATTCCCTCAACACTGTCAAACTATTTACTAAGTCTGCACTACTATTAGTACTAGTATTTTCTCATCATTCCTATTACCAATTTCCTCCCACTTATGACTGTATGACTCTAACTTGTTGCTTGTATCCTTAAGATTTTTATCAATATTTTTTCCTCTTTGCTTATTTGACTCCTAGGACAATCATTAAGTGTTGCATCCCATGATTCTTGACAAATGTATCTTTTTTTTAATGCACACTGAGAGCATATGCACCACAGACAAATTCCTTGTGTCCAATCACACTTGGCCAATAAAGAATTCTATCTATCTAAAGGTTGTTATTAATCTCTATATTTCTACTGTTGATATTGTAATTTTTTAGTTTTTAAATTTTTGTTATTATTCTACTAGAATTGGGCAGCATATAAACTTAACTAACTAACTAACTAACTAACTAACTAACTAACTAACTAACTAAATAACCTATCTTCCAGAGATTTTTGCGGCTGCTGTCTCTGTCAAGACCTTCTCCAGAGGGATTTAAGAAGGGATTTCTTCTTAAGTCCCACTTCCTACTAACACCACCCAATAAAAGCTTGTTCTCGTTAATATAATCTCCACTCCACCTCAAGCCAAAATGCCGTCATCCTGTATAATCCTATCTCTATATAGAAAGGGAGAGTACAGGCGACTGGTTCTATTAGTTTACAATTGAAGACTTTAAGAAAATCTATTCCAGGGAGATCTATCTATCCTGCAAGTAAACTAGTAAGAAATGGCGCTGTGGACCCTTCCGTGTAAATCTCGTTCACTCAATAAAAATAAAATAATCTCCATTGCCTTTCCTTGGGGGGGGAGGGCATAAATTGGGCGCAATATCGGGATTGGTGCGGCTCGCAATCCCATCAAGAGCAAAAACTGCTGCATGCAAAAAGGACAAATTGGTCCTTCCGTGCGCATTAACACGGAAGAAAACCACCCTCTTTCTCTCCACCCACCCATAGGCGGAAATAAGGCGTCGCGAAAGCGAATCGGCAAAGGGTGTCTTGCTTGCCGGCTGTTCTGTGTGGGATCCCCGACTCGCTTTTGCGCGCGCGTCGCGCAAAGGCCGGCGGCCTCGGGAAAGGCCTCTCCATTCCCTCCCAGCAGCTATTCCCCCCTATGGGCCGTGTGCTTTGCCCGCTGTTTCCTGCGTTCTCGCTAGGCGGACAGAGAGTTACCTGGGGGTCCCGTGAGGAAAACGTGGGTGGCCATTTTGACAGAGAGAGAGAGAGAGAACCCTGCACGGGACGGGGGAGAAGATAGCGGGCTTTTTCCTTTTCCTCCAGCCGCTTGGGGGCGGAGAAGAAAAGCCGCGGTGCAGCTGCCTTTTCCCACCGCCACACACACACCCTTCTGCCTTTTCGGCTTTTTTTCGTTTGGCAATCTTTCCCCGTTTTTCGGAGTTCTGGAGAATGAAAGGGAGTAAATTTTGTCGGGACTGGCCGTTTTGAGTCGGGGGTCGCTGCTCCGAATTGAGTGCTGGTAGTCCTCGTTTTTAGTGGGCGTTCAACGACTACTTCAGCTTCAACCACAACAACACATGAGCACACAACAGATACAAACTTTTCCTGTTCATATACCATTTAACCCCCAACAGGAGAGCAAAAAATTTACAATATAGCCCATAAAATCATCTGCTACAATGTTCTTCCTGTTAACAACTACTTCAGCTTCAACCACAACAACACATGAGCGCACAACAGATACAAATTTAAACCGCTCTAAACTTGACGGCAGGAAATACAACTTTAGTAACCAAGTACGGTAGTTGATGCTTGGAACTTACTACCAGACTCTCTAGTATCGTCATCTAACCTCAAAACCTACATTTATTTATTTATTTATTTATTTATTTATTTATTTATTTATTTATTTATTTATTTATTTATTTATTTATTTATTTATTTATTTATTTATTTATTTATTTATTTATTTATTTATTTATTTATTTATTTATTTATTTATTTATTTATTTATTTATTTATTTATTTATTTATTTATTTATTTATTTATTTATTTATTTATTTATTTATTTATTTATTTATTTATTTATTTATTTATTTATTTATTTATTTATTTATTTATTTATTTATTTATTTATTTATTTATTTATTTATTTATTTATTTATTTATTTATTTATTTATTTATTTATTTATTTATTTATTTATTTATTTATTTATTTATTTATTACTTAGATTTGTATGCCGCCCCTCTCCGAAGACTTTATCCTTAGACTATCCACTGTTGACCTCTCCCGATTCCCAAGAGGTAAGTAAGGGGTGTGCATAAGTGCACCAGAGTGTCTTCCGTCCCCTGTCCTAATGTTTCTGTTTACTAGTATCATGTATATAAATATTATATCTTTGTACACCACCAATACACAATAAATAAATAAAAAAATCTTTTACACTGATGACCATTTCAGGGTCAGGTGATCAAACTTTGGACACTTGGCAACTGGCATGTATTTGTGATGGTTGCAGGATCAAATGGGGTCCTTTTGCAACCTTTCTGACAAGCCAAATCAATGGGGAAGTCAAGAGTCATGTCACTATCCTAAGCACCTGCAGTGATTCACTTCACAACTGTGATAAAATAGAGCAAAATTCACTTAACAAATGACTCACCCACGAGCATAAATATTGGGGACGTTTGTCATTGTAAGTTGAGGACTATCTGTTATTGCAATGTGTGAATACAACGGGAAGTAAAGCCTCCTGCCAGTTGTTCCTTGAGGGAAAATCTCCCAGTGCAGTGTTTCCATCATCCTTTCTTTTGATAATCGGGAATTTCCCTTGAGGTCAGCAATGTGCGTCTACCCAGCTAAAGTATAACATAATCCAGCATTTTTATTTTTATTTTTTCTCCACAGTTCCATATATACATCAATACATAAACCTGTACTTAAGAATATATCAATAGCATACACATTTTCCAATCAATCAAAATTCAATATTCTATTTTTACAACTACAGTAGTCTTGCTGTTATTGATCAGTCTGTTTTTTTTCCTTTTATCCACACTTTCTATATCTCCTTCTTGTCTATTCTACCTTCTTACTCCCTCTCTGCCCCTTTTCATTTTTGTCCAGCATTTTTGATGAGCTCTTTGGTAGGACTCTTTTAGGTGATTTTTTAAAGGTGCATTTTGAAATGGCACTAGATAGATTCATTACAATACTTAAAACATCATATTTATTTTGCTCCTTTTTTTGGTCACAATGTTTCTGAGTATGGTATGTTGAAAAGTGCATTTTATCTGAATTGAAAGAGCAATTCTGGGCATTGGAAATAAAATAGCAATGGTGTCCAAGTGGGGATCAGTGGAAAAATATGGAACTAATTTTTTTAAAAAAGCAAGGGAAAGAAAAAAATAGTCTTGGATGGACAGTTTATGTAATAAGGTACCAAACAATTCTCTTTGAAAACAGAAAGACAAAATAAGCCTTCCTGGAGGCATTCAATTAATTTTCCTGGCAACAATATAAAAATGAGCTGTTACTGCTTTTTTTTTTTTTGCTTCAGGAGTCCTTATTTTGTAACCACAGTAGAGACCACAAGTATCTTTACAATATTAATTTCAGCTTTCATTTGCTTTACAGACCTGCAAAGGTTGTAAATGCAAGGATTGTTTACTTTTTCATCACCATAGTAGCTCCTTGTTTAGCATCTGTCTCATTTAGCACCCATGCAAACTATCATAGCTGTGAATAGTTGCTAAATGAGACAGTTGCTAAATAAGGGCTACCTATAATTTTGGCCCCTATTTCTCAATATAGCCCATATTTCTGGCATTCTTTGGTAGTATGCCATTCAAATAAAAATCTACCTTGATTGCAGGGGTGGGCTACTGCCTGGAGGTGGGGGGGGGGACACACACACAGTGGGATAGCGAAAATGGAGCTCCACCCTAAAGCACCCAATTTGCACTGAAAGATGTTGAAAGAAAATGCAGGGCGTCCTGCATAAGCCACAGCCACAATGTGATAAATGTTGGTAGCCCTTCACTGCTTGACTGGCTTTCTTTGCAATCCAGGCAAAGTCCGACAGGTGCTATCATCTACAGCAGGAGTCCTAATATTTTGGTTCCAAATTCCCAATACATTATTTAAAAAGATTGAAAGCCCCCAAAAGCTTTGTCTTAAGGGAATTATACCTAACAATATTTACTGTATTAGAAATTAAAACAGGTTTTAATTTATTTATTTGATTTAAATCAGTGGTCTCCAACTGCTTGGCAATGCCTAGCGGACATCAAAGCTGGTTGGAGAATTCTGGGAGGTGAAGTCTGCCAGGCTTAAAGTTGCCAAGGTTGGAGACCCTGATTTTAAAGACTCTTCTGTTGGGGATGGATTTTAAAGCAGGACTTCAGCAGGCAGGCACCATAGTGAAAACAAACTTTATTTTATAAACAGAAAAAGTTCATTGAGCCAGCTGCGCTTTATCAAGCAGCTTCTAACAAAAACATGGCTACAAGCACACAAGAAGGTTAGATTAGAATGTGCTCGCTCACATAAGCAAGCGGATATATATATAGGAAACAGAGAAAGATAAGGATTGTGGGAGTGATGTAAGAGGGGGTGTGATCAGAGCAAATAAAGAAACACAGCAACACTTTAACTAAGGAAAGTCTCTGTTGGCTGGCAATTCTCAGCGTGACACCCCTTCTTTGGCAGTCATCAGGGACTTTGATTCACTTCAGGCACAGTTTCTCAGAAAGGTATTCGTGTTGGTCAGCTGGCAGTGGCTTATTCAGCACATCAGCGATCTGTTCATTTGAAGGCACATATTGTAGAGTCACGAATCCTTGTTGCACATATTTTCTCGCATTTTTATATCGTAAATCGATGTGCCGTGAACGTGCTCCCACATATTCAGCATCAGCAATGAATTTCACTGAAATATTATCTTCCATAATGACAATAGGTTTCATTGGCTCTGCCCAGATACTAGTAATGAGAGCAGAAACATTGGTTAAATCATTGCAACAGTCAGAAACACAAGCATATTCGGACTCAGTGGAGGAACAAGAAATAAATCTCTGCTTTCTGACTTTCCAATATATTGGACACCCATTCAAAAACATTATGAAACCAGAAGTACTTTGACGAGTTTCAATGTCACTCGCCCAATCAGAATCTGCATAGCAAATCAGTTTAGGATACTTGTTTTGTTCTGGTTCCAGGAACAACTTTATGTCCATCGTGTGCTTCATATATCTGAGCAATCTCTTTATACATGACCAATGAAATACAGTCGCGTTGCCTACGTGTCGTGACAACAAATTCACACTAAGTGAAATGTCGGGTCTTGTCCAACTACTAATATATAACAATGACCCAATTACTGAGCGATAAAGTGTTTGGTCCTTAAACAAAGGACTATTTTGGTATGTCAACCTATAAAAATCTGTCTGCATTGGAGACCGACATGGGCGTGCATCAGCCATGTTGCATTGTTGTAACAATTGATCAATCTTATTTGATTGTGAGAGACTAAACCCCTTCTTAGTTTTCTGAATTTGAACCCCTAAGTAATCATGAATGTGTCCTAAGCTTTTTAGTGTGAAATGTTTTGCTAAACCCTTTGCAAAATTCTCACTCATATGTTGATTTGGACCAATATACACAATATCATCAACATACACAAGAACAATTTCATAAACATTACCTTGCCCTTTTGTAAACACGCATTGATCAGAGTCGGACTTAATAAAGCCCATTGAATTTAGTTTGTCAATTAGACATCTATGCCACATTAAACCAGATTGTTTCAATCCGTATAGACTCTTTTGCAGTCGCCAGACACATCCTTCCTGGTCCTGGAATCCGGGTGCGCCTTTCACGTAGATTTCTTCATCTAGATCGGCATTCAGATATGCAGTTTCAACATCAAACTGGAAAACTTCTAAATTCAGGGCAGCGGCAGTTGTTAAGGCAATTTTGACACTTTCATTTCTGACAGTAGGTGAATAAGTATCGGTGTAATCATCAGGAAAAGTCTGAGAGTAGCCTTGTGCTACTAATCTAGCTTTGTATAGTTCCTCACCGTTTGGCTTTCGCTTAATTCTATAGACCCATCGTGTGCCAATAACTTTCTTATGTTCTGGAGGGTCAACATGTTTGTACACCTTCAATTTCTTTAAACTGTCAAGTTCAGCTTGCATGGCATTATACCATTTTTCCTGTTCAGGTTCAGGTAAATGTTTTATTTGATAAAAATTATCGGGAGGAAGTAAAACATTGTTACAAATAACAGGAAACAATTTTTGAGCTACTTGCGCTTGATATCTCTGAGGAGGAACTCCTTTTGTGGTTCTCTTGGAACGTCGTAGAACCGTGGTCCATTCATTTTGGTCATCTCCATCTTCATTTACATCGCTAATAACATCATCTGCGACTGATGAAGACTGTACATCAGGAACATCTGTCTGAGAGTCAGGTTGCGCTGTACCTTGAACATCTTTAGGAAAATAAACTGATGTGTCGTTACTGTGTATCCTGGACCAATTTGTATCTTCCTCAAATTTTGCTGAATTGGAAACAATAGCTCTGTAATTAGAGTCAGTAAATTTATAATACTTGGAACTTTCATCAAAACCTATAAATCTCAATTTTTGTGCCACTGGACCACCCTTCTTTCTTTGAGCCAGTGGAATGTTAACCATGGCATACGAGCCAAATATGTGAAGGTTTTGAATGTCAGGCTTCTTCCCATAAAACATATAGTACGGAGTTTGTTTTAACACACTGCTCCAAGTACGATTAACAAGGTAGTTTGCATACCTTAATGCTTCGCCCCAATAAGCATTATCGAGATCAGCGTCTTCTAAGAGACAGCGATACATAGTCTGTAGAACACCTTGCCTTCGTTCAGCTATCCCATTGTGGGCCGGAGTGTAAGGTGCTGAAGCTTGGTGCCGTATTCCTTTGCGTCTCATCCAGTTCTGGAATCGCTGAGACATAAACTCACCACCACGATCACTTTGGATTCTTCTAATACGGACACCGAATTGATTGAAGACCTTTGCAGCAAAGTCTGTAAAGATCTGAAACGTCTCTGATTTCTGTTTCATTAGATACACAAAGCCATATCTCGAAAAACTATCAACAATTGTTAAAAAATACTTATTGTTACCCCTAGTAGGCCGAAATGGACCGACAATGTCGGTATGAACCAAATCGAAAATGCGTGAAGACAAACGAAGGGCATGTTTAGCAATGGGGGCAGCCTTTGATTTAGATTTATTACAAACAAAACAATCAAGATAAATAGGACAATTACTATCAACTTTGAAACCGTTCACGCACTCAGGCATCTTAGATAATACATCATAGGAAGCATGGCCCAAACGTCGATGCCAACGGTGGATGCACCTAGAATGAAAAGGTTTATTTTTTAGTAAAGGTTTTGCATTTGCAACATTATGCGGAACATCTTGTGATTCATTGGCTTTATGAGCCTCTGATTTTATAATAGCAGCAGGTTTTCTCTCTGGGCCTGCGCTTTCATGTTTTGGAACGCTCATACTTACATCTACCAATGAATGAAAGTTCGGCTTGAGGTAGAAAACACCACCAATCGGAATGGCATGTGCGACAACAGTGCCATTTCTAATCATGTGGATATCAGAGTTCAATAGCATTGCTTTGTAGCCTAAGTCTTTGTTTAGGCGATGAAGGCTGAGTATGTTGCTTTCAGAATTTGGAATGTAGAGAACGCGTGGAATCGTCTGGTCCAGTTCATCTATGTAGATTGTTCCTTCTCCTTCGACTCGGGATAAGTTTTTTGAGAATCCATACACCTCCTTGATGTCAGATTCACGTAATTCCGTAAAAAGTTCTTTTTGGTGAGTAATATGAAAAGCAGCTCCACTATCTATAGTCCATAAACGTTTTGTGTTGTACTCACAATTTAAGTCAGGAACGTTTTTCTGAAGCACAGTATTGATTTTTGATTGTGATTCGCTTCCGGAACCTCGTTGAGCTGACCTATAGGTACTGGAACCTCTGCGTCTACTGCCTGTGGAACGTCTTCCTCTATTCTGGGCAGGATATTGAGAGCGTTGTGGATCAGCAGATTGAGAGCGTTGAAAATCTGATCTTCTAGACTGGTTACTCCTTTGTTGGTAACCACGACTCACTGGAGATCTAATAGTAGTGAATCTGGGTTTCCGCATTCGTTCCATAATGATTTCTTCTTCGGTCAACATTTGGCAAACTCTGGTTGTAGTGCGTTGAGGTATGGGTATACTAAGACACTTCGTGATAGCTTCTTTCCAGTCCTCATTTAACGACGTGAGGATTGCAGTAGTCATTTGTATATGGTCAATATTGTATCCTCTTTCGATCAATTCCTTCTGCATCGCCAAGAGCTTCGACAAGTGTGGAGCAATTTTCTCTCCAGGTTGTAATTTCGCATTAAAAAAATCAGTGAACAACAGGCATGTGCCCTCAGGAGAGATAGGACGGTATAGTTCATCGAGCGCGGTAATTACGGCGTTTGCAGTATTGGCAAGAGAGAATCTGATAGATAAATCTGTAACTAAAGACATGAGAATCAAAATGGTCGCTCTTCTATCTAAGGCTCTTTCTTCTTGTGTCCAGAGTCTGTTTGGTGGGTTGAATACAATGGTGTCAACCCCTTCTGCAGCTAATATCAGCGTGATCTGGTGTAACCACGTCTTATAATTTCGCCCATTATTTTGAAGTTGAGACTCACCTTGCAATGGTGACAAGGTAGAGAATTGTCTTGGAAATGCAGCCGGCATCTGTTGTTGCAGTTGAGGGCGTGGTGCCAATAATGGCTGAGCTGGTTGAAGTGGAATTTGCGCCGAGTGCACGGGCATAACAGGAGCTTGGGGCGGTTGTACCTGTGAATATTGCACCCCTTGATCTGGTTGGGGTACCTGCTGAAAAAAGTTCTGTTGAGGTACAAACCTTCCCTTGCTTGCAGAATAAAATTGTTCTGCTGAAGCTTCTTTATTCATTTGAAAATCTAAAAAAGAATCTTTTTGGCGCGAATCAACATTTCTCCGATCATCTGGTAACTTATATTGCTTCAAACGGTCACTAGATGGCGCTCCTGAATTCTCTGGCGATAAAACAACATTTTGATGCAGTTGCTTAAGTTGTCCACCAGGTGGCGCATTTTGGATCTGGCTTGGAATTGAGCCAAATCCCAGAGGAAAAGTTAAACTGGGTGTTTTCTCAATTTGGCCACTGGGTGGTGCTGCATCTAGTTCCTTGAATGCTGGTAAATGCGTGACCTCAACAAACTGTCTTTGAACAGAGACCATATTTTTCAATTTTAATGATTCATATATTTTGCCTTCACAGTATTCTACTTGTGCACTTCTTATCCGGCTCAGTTTGTTTTCTTTGTCAATAATTTGGGAGCTGTAGAACTGGGCAAGTTCCTTTTCAGACTGGCTGAGGTCTTTTGACTCTTTATCCAGTTTCAAATCTAATAAACATTTTTGTATTGCAGCAATATCATGCTTTAAATCATCTGCCAAGGACTTAGTAATTTGAATATTTATGTCATCGTCTAAAAGGTTGCTCTCATATAAAGTTGGCTTAGACATGAAACTTTGTTGAAATTTAACTTTTGGCTTCGCTCCTAGCTGTTCCGGTAAACTAGGATTTACAGCTATCTCTGCCTGAAAATGTGGGCTAATTGCCCTTGCTTCACCTATTTGATTTACAGGCTCAGTTAAACTAAGCAAGTTAGTAACTTCACTTATCTGTTCGATGGATGTCTGCTGAGTTGAAAAATTACTTTGAGCAAGGCCCGGCAGATGTTCAGACGGAGTCGGCATGATGCTTTGAAGTTCAGAAGAAGAAAAATCAAAAGCTTGCTGTCGCCGTTTCTTAGCAGGCATATCAGCCTGATTAAATTAAAAATAAAAATAAACGAACCATCTCTCGGCGTACAATGTTGGGGATGGATTTTAAAGCAGGACTTCAGCAGGCAGGCACCATAGTGAAAACAAACTTTATTTTATAAACAGAAAAAGTTCATTGAGCCAGCTGCGCTTTATCAAGCAGCTTCTAACAAAAACATGGCTACAAGCACACAAGAAGGTTAGATTAGAATGTGCTCGCTCACATAAGCAAGCGGATATATATATAGGAAACAGAGAAAGATAAGGATTGTGGGAGTGATGTAAGAGGGGGTGTGATCAGAGCAAATAAAGAAACACAGCAACACTTTAACTAAGGAAAGTCTCTGTTGGCTGGCAATTCTCAGCGTGACATCTTCATGATACTTTCAATCCACAGACCACACTTTGAGAACTGCTGATCTACAGAAAGAAGAACATTGATTTAAATAGTCAAAACCTTGCAACACTCCTCCCCATTTTATTCAGGATACTTACCTGAATCCATGATAAGTGCATAATGAATATTGATACTTTTAAATGTATTAACAATGAAGTACAGAAATAAATATTGATATGACCATTCTTCATGTTTTAAATGATTAAGAAGGATTTGAAGTTAACCAGCAGCAGAAACTATAGACGGCAGGGCCCTGCAGACTTTCAGACTTGAAGATAAAGTGATGATTTAGAGCATGTGAGGATGAGAAATAGTCCCTGTCTGCAACTTCTTAAAGAAGTTGCATCCCTCTCTGGAATTGTATGGCTGTGCATAACCCTGAGAAAAAATAGATTGGTTTGAGAAGTTGCAGGCAGTGGCTGCTGCAATTTCTGAACACCATTTTGCCTCTGAACCCAAAGCACTGTGTACAGGTCTAGCAGTTATGAAGCACTATATTAAAAATAGTGAAAAAGCAGTCGTTTTCTTCTTGAGAAAATGCTTCTGCCAAAATTATGTTTGCTTGATATCTGTATGTATCATCTAAATAAATCTTGCCTTCAAACTGTTTTGAAAAAAAGTTAGTTTTATGCCAGTACAAATGATAGAAAATTAGAATATGTCTAATTATAACACATGTCAAGCCTAAGCTCAGAGGTGACAATGAAATCCAATTGAGCTTTTTTTGAAAAAAATATTTTATAATATAAAAATTCCATTTTCAATTTAAACAATGTCTTGTCAAGAGTGCATATGCAATTTGTTCAAAAGGCTATCCTTTCATTTTTTCCCCATCAATTCAGCAACTAATCTGTTGCTACTTAATTTGTAAGAATTCCCCCCTTATCCTGTTCTGTCTGGGTTTTCCCAGACCTCCACACCCACTGAAAAACAGCCAGACACTCTGGTAAATCCAAAAGTAATTTATAGCAGGAAAAAATAAGCACAAAGGAAAACCTGTCTTCACAGCAGACAGGTTACAATACTTTACAACAGGGTCTTGATGTCCAGTCAATTCCAAAAGCTTCTTGCTGGCACCCCCCCCCAAGGTTTCAAGAGTCCAAGGCACAAACCAGGATTGTAGCCACCAAAGTTCACAGACAGGTCTCACGAATCTCCAAGATAAAACTCCACAAGCCAGGAAGGGTGGGGCCGCCTTTTATCCTTTCCCAAGCACCACACCCAAACCCAGCTGCGACCCCTAATGCTGGAAATATCTGGCCAATTGCGTTCTTCTCTCGTTAGCTCTCCTCTGTCGCATATCTATGAAGTCACTAGCATCTTCCCCCAGGGAATCCAGGCTGCTTGCTGGGGAGAGCTCCCCCTGGTGGAACTCTGGCTGTCCTTCATCTTCAGCCTGGGATTCAGCTTCTTCATCAGTCTGCCCCTCCTGGTCCTCAGCCTCTGAGCCGGACACCGACAGCAAATCAGCCATTCCCGGAGGGGTCCCAGGCTGAACCACAACATATCCCTACCAGATAAACTTTATTTTACAAAAAAGATGAGGAAATTCTTTAATATCATGTAATTGAAGAATCAATGAGATACAGAGAGAGGAAATCATATGTTTTCATATGTTTCTGAAATTTAAAGTATTTCAAACTATACTTCAATATAAAGATCAATAAAGCAGCAATGGAATGAAAGCAGATGAAGGTATGTTCAATGTAGGTAAGTCACTTCATCCAACTATAATGTGACATTATAATTAACCCCCTTGGAAAAAGAACATCTCATTTGTAATTTAACTGGTCTCATCCCCCCCCCCCCAAAGGTCTCTCATAACAACATAGTTAAACAATAGTCACATTTTCTAGAAATGTGGAACTGGAAATTAAGAGCTGGTAAATGTAGTGGTAAGCTATGGGCCTAATAGTAGTCAACGGCTCAGCGGATGTCCTTATTAACATGTCATTTTGACAGAACAACACTGAACAATTTAACTTCTGGCAAGCATACCAATTAATTAAGCTGACTCTGTTTTAATTATGCTTGTGCCACCCAAATTGTTTCTCTGCCACATCGTTGAAGGATGCTTCTGTGTATAAGGTTCGCTGCAAAAATATTGGAAAAGGCTGAATTCAATATTTCTTCTTCATTTAAGAGAATAGCACTTTTGAAAATTTGGGATTAGTTTATAATGAATTCATTTAACAATTCAGCTGCAACCTTGGATAATGTTCAGAATAAATTACAAATTCCAAAATAAATTCCTTTGTCCCACTTTCCCACCAACCTCTGCAACTGGGATGTCCAGATTTGGGGAATCATGACACCAGAAATCCCCAAAAGGAAGGGTAAAATGGGCTGGTGGTAGGCGGAGGTGACTTTGTGACCCCCAAAAGACAGTTTGTTGTGGACTAGAAATCAGAAGATGGTGAGTTCCAGGCCTCCTTTGAAGATGAAGATTAAAAACTGACTGTGAGTTTCTTTCAGCCTAGTTTAGTTTGTTGTTACAAAAAAAAGGAGATGAGAATGCAAGGTATGGATGCCATCTTGATTTGAAATTAGAATAAAACTCTAATAACTAGATAATTACCTAATAATTAGATAAAAATCTAATAGCTTGATTAGCTCCTGGGAGACCTATGTGACTATCCATTAGAACAGTGTT
Organism: Erythrolamprus reginae; assembly: GCF_031021105.1. Classification (NCBI taxonomy): domain Eukaryota; kingdom Metazoa; phylum Chordata; class Lepidosauria; order Squamata; family Dipsadidae; genus Erythrolamprus; species Erythrolamprus reginae. The sequence continues at coordinate 335,687,097 of NC_091950.1, read as the reverse complement.
TCCCAACCTTGGCCACTTGAAGATATCTGGACTTCAACTCCCAGAATTCCCCAGCCAGCATTTGATGGCTGGGGAATTCTGGGAGTTGAAGTCCAAATATCTTCAAGTGGCCAAGGTTGGGAAACACTGCATTAGAAGATAGCTGGAAGAGACCTTGGTGTTCTTCTAATCCAGCCCCCATCTCAAGCAGGAAACCCTATACCAGGGATGGTGAACCTTTTTTGCCTCGGGTGCTGAAAGCGCATATGCATGCACTATTATGCACACACCCATAAGTCAATGCTCACCATGCACCCCACACCCCTGCGCATGTGTGTGTGCTCCACAGCGCTGCCCTGCCCCCATGCATGTGTGCATGACCCCCCTCTCCTCGATTTCCGTTGGGCCTGGTAGGCCCCTTTTTGGCCCTCCCCAGGCTCCAGAGGTTCTGTGTGAGTCAAAAATCAGCTGGCTGGTGCACACATACGTGTTGGAGCAGAGCTACGGCAACGGCTCACGTGCTGGCAGATATGGCTCTGCGTGCCACCTGTGGCACACGTGCCATAGCTTCACCATCACAGCCAGTAATGGGCGGCAAAATTTTTTACTGCCACAATGTGGGTGTGACTTATATTGTGGGTGTGGCTTAATGGTCATGTGACTGGGTAGGAGTGGCTTGCCAGCCATGTGACCAGATGGGAGTGGCTTGAACGATCATTGTTCAAGTGAACTGTTAAGTCCTCGACTTACAACCTCACCAGTGTCGCTCACTGGGGTGACAATTTGCTTCGCGTTTCCTGCGCTCTCCTTCCTGGGTCACCCCCCCCTGCTTCAGGCTGGGTAGCTAGGCGAACGGGTGCTGCCAGAAGCATAAATGGTGCCAGTGCTGCTTCCACCCATACCTTCTGCTTGCACCCCAGGCAGGAGGTGGCCTCATGAGGCTGGAGGGGAGCTGGGCAGGAGAGAGGTAAGCTCATCCGAGGCTAGGATGGAGAAAAAAGGAAAAAAGCAAGGAGCGCAGATGCAGCAGCAGGGGAAAAAAGGAGATAAGAGCCAAGACCAGTAATCCAGGAAGTGACAGCTGCCCATCAACTGGAGCTGTGCACGCATTTTCATTTCGGCCGGTGGAACTGTATTCCACCCCATCCTGCCTGTTGCCCACCCCTGATCACAGCCCTATACCATTTCAGACTAGTAACTGTTCAGTCTCTTTTTAAAAACCTCCAGTGATGAACTTTTGAAGGCAAGCTACTCCATTAATTAATTATCTTCACAGTTAGAAAGTTTTTCCTTAATTGTAGATTTCTTTTCCCCTTGATTAATTTTCAACCATTGTTTCTTGTCCTGCCCCTGGTGCTTTGGAAAATAAATGGACCCCCTCCTCCTTGTGGTAGCCTCTCAAATACTGGAATGCTATTATCATGTCCCTACTAGTCCTTGTTTTCTCTAGACCAGCCAAACCCAAATCCTGTTCTTCATATTTTTTTAGTCTCCAGGCCTTTAATCATCTTAGTTGCTCTTCTTTGCACTTTTTGGTATAACTGAATGTATCTAGTTTCTCCCAGGCACGATTTGGAATTAACAATTAAATAAAATGATATAAAACATTTTCTTTTCTTCTTTAAAGTTATTCCAGCATATCAAGGCAAACAGCCAAAACCATATTTCAATGGAATGTCTTTGGAAGTATCTGTATAAAGAAAAGTGTAGTGTTAGATTGGATCAAATGATCCTAGTTGCCTGCAATTAAGAGCAATTTTTAGAATAAGAAAAACTCTAAATACAGATAACACAGAACAGTATGAAAATCCCTTGTTAGTACATGACTGGGAAAAAAACCCCAGACAATAAATCATGTTGATTCTCAATCTCTCTTCATTCAGCCTCAGATCTTTTTTCTTCAAAGCAAATCCCAACAACAGATTTCAGACTATTGTTCCTTATTATGAGCATGTCTCTTTCTGAGAAAGCTCAGTAAATTGCAATATTTTACAATGGCGCTTGAATACTTTCAAGATACTTTTCAAGCTATTATTTTATTTTATACACATGGCATTTATTATACGAAATTGTTGCAAATATGCCTTTCTCATTCATATGCATACCAAAGAATTTTCTGAGAAATGCTTCATCTCAGATCATTTTTCTAATTCACAAAGACTTGATCAATGTTGATTTATAGCTTCTTAAAGAACACATTTGAAGTTGTTTGGAAAAGGTCCATCTCTTCATTCCAGCCTATGATGACAGAGAAAAGATCTTCTCTAGGCTATTCTTCAGTTAGAAAAACAAATTCATATGGGACAAGCAACAGAGAAATACTAAATCATATAAAACCAGACACATCATTAGAAGCCAAAATCACAAGAATATATCTGATTTTATTTTGGCCATGTCATACGTGCAAATTCATTAGATAGGTCAATGATGCTGGGAATGATTAGTGGAACAAAGAGAAGAGACAAATAATGAACACATTGGCTTGATAACTTGCAAAGTTGAACATCCAGTTGAAAGACATTGCACTTGACAGGATAGCATGAACAGCACTTGCCTATAAAGTCACCAAGAGTTGGACACAACTGAATGATTAAAACAACCACCAACAACATATGTACTTTGTGGCTTAGTTTTTCTTTCCAAGATATGTAAATCTGCCAGGCTTCTGGCATGAGAAGACACTGAAGGGTGCCATTCTTGATAAACAAATTGGATATGGATACTGTGGGTATCCAGAAAAACCATTAATGAAGAAAATCAGCAAATCAAAATTCTAAGCTGCAAGCCTTGTATATACTGGAAGGAAAATCTTATAGCAGGAGATTTCATCTCTCTTTCTTATTATTCTTTTATCTTTTTGCTTCTGACAGCTAATCTGGGTCTCACAAAAGTCTTCATTAAAATTGGTTTCTAGGGGTAAATATGCTCAATAAATATACATTGGTATATATGGTATTATGTTCTATCTGAAATGATTGTTTATATAATACTCGAAACATGTTTCATAAGAGACAAAATAAAATATTTTTTCTTGTAATATTGATCTGCTGAGAAAAAAAAGCCCAGGTCCTTCTCCTCCACTAAGCTAATGCTAAGACTAAATCCAACATATGTGGGTATTTAATTGGAACCTGACCACAGCTAATCATTAGAAATGACCTAGAATTAGTGATAAAACTAACCATCCTAAAAGATCCCAAACAAAATATCCATTGGCAGGAAAAAGTAGATTGAATTAATTTCAGGGGAGGTGTCAAAATTAAATAATAGATTGTCAATTCTAGTAGATAAAGCAGTTGAGTCAGGCTTCTCCTACTATCACCTAATGCAGGGGTTGGCAATTTATTTATTTATGTATTTATTCATCCAATTTCTTTTATGCCGCCCTTCTCCTTAGACTCAGGGCGGCTTGCAACATGTTAGCAATAGCACTTTTTAACATAGCCAGCATATTGCCCCCACAACCCAGGTCCTCATTTTACCCGCCTTGGAAAGATGGAAGACTGAGTCAACCTTGAGCTGATGATGAGATTTGAACCGCTGACCTGCAGATCTAGTAGTCAGCTTTAGTGCCACCTCAGCTCATTTAATTAACATATGAATTAATTTTGCCAAGGGACCACATGAAAAAGTGATACTGTTGTGGAGGGCTGAATCATTAGGCTGAACTTAATTCTACTTAATATTCTTATGCTGCTTTTCTGTTGTTGCTGCTATGCTCCTGTTCGCGCGATAGCTCCTGGCTATGCTCCACTCACTTATCTGCAAGGTCACATTTTGACCAAGGCAGTGATTGATGGCCGAACCCAGGTCCTCTCATACAATGACCTCTGCCATTACCTCCTAAGGCTGCTACATGTCAAGAGGGGAAGAGTTTTGTAGGTGCAAAATAACACTTTCTCTCCTTGCCTTCCAGTGGCCACCAGCCAACTAAAGGAATGCATGGTGATGTCAGGCCAAAGCCATTGTTGACTTGGAGACTTTGGCCGGCCGCACTTTAGAGTGTATTCCTGCTGTAGGAAATTGGGAGGGTCTGTTGCATGAGGGATGTAGAGATGTAGCCATAACAAATTCCTTCTAGATTCTCAAGGTCATCCTTTGTTCAGTACCTATCCGGAAGCTGATGGGAGCAATGGGCACATTGGCAGAAAAAGACTAGTCAATGGGATGAAGTTGTGGGTGTGGGAACAAGGGAATGAACTTTAAACTGGGTGGAGAAACATTTGTAGCTCTAGATTCGGGTTTCTCCCAGATGTGCCAACATGGCTCTGCTAATAAATCGGAACTTTGAGGAATACTTTGCCTCAGACTCTGATTTAGTTTTCGATGCTGTTTCAAACCCTGACAGGTGACTGTGTAGAGCCAAACCAGCTCAGCTTCTTCTTCCACCTTCTCTGATGTCCTGTACTTATTTACATTTGAATTGTAATTTCCAATTGACCTTGTGCATATTGGACAAGGGCCAGATATGGCTTGGGGGGGTCATGAAAAGTTTAGGTCTGACCTAATGTTATCATTTCCAAGGAAATGGAGAAATCACGTCTTACAACTATAGCTAGCAAAATTCTACCCATTCCTGATCTTCTCATTTTTCAGTAAAAATCCACTGAATTACTCAATAATTAAGGGTTTCCATTTCAGTGTGTTTGGATTTAAAATCCAAGCAGAAATGCACAGATTTCAAGGTAGATTTTTATTGGAAACTACTGTATATACACCACATTTCACATTCATACAATCATTAGTTTGTAACTATTTCAAGCATCCTGTCAAACAGTATAAATTGTTGATGCTATTAAGGATGGCAGACAATGTTTATAGACACAAAGAAAGCATATGAGAATGATGCCAAAACAGAATGGGAACTTCTGAGCCAAGAAAAATAATAGGAAGCATTTATATGTTTTTTGCTGATTAAAATGGATATAGCAATTATTTTCCTAATACTTTTTCCATGGCCCTGTTGAGATTTCTGTCTGCTATGATCCATAATAAGTTAAAAAACGTGATATATGTTAACTTTGCTATCATATGATTTATTATGCAGTTAAGGAAAGATGCATGTCCTGAGAAAAAAAAGGAGCTGACATCTGTTATAACATTTTCTTTTTGGAGGTACCAGGGAACTGCATGAGTAGTATGCTGCAATGAATTGTAAAAGGCTCTGTGAGAACCCACAGGGTGGGTATGTGAAAGTAAACTAACACTAAATCTCAGTCCTATAGAATTATGACAGTTGTAGAGACTTGGCATAGATGAATAAAAAGTTGATTATTTAGTGGCATACTGCAATTGCCTCAGATATCTAGATTGGGGAGATGTTGGAGGTAAATGTAGCTGATTCATCCATTTTTAAACTACCTTGGCCATAGGGCAATTCAGATTCAAAATCCGTGTGCGCTGGTTATTTTAATTTAATTTGATGTCTAAATATCTCTGAGCCAGTCCTCTTTTCCAGCTAACAAGACAGATTTATTTATTGGTCAGTCAAGACAATTAAAAGAAGAAGAAAAGGGAAATATAAAAAGAAATAGCTCAACAACAGTTATAAGATTACATTAACTCATAAACCCATAATAAAATAACCTTTGAAACAATTTTAAAGGCTTACATGAGGTCCCCAAATTTGGCAACTTTAAGACTTGTGGACTTCCAACTTCAACTTGTGGAGTTGAAGTCCACAAATCTTAAAGTTGCCAAGTTTGAAGACCGCTGCGTGAGGAGATCCAACTTCTGCTTTTTTCTGAAAGCAGAAACTGGGGACAAATCACAGTTTTTGAGGTCAGATGTCCCTTTTCATATGTTTGAGAAATGACCACTGTTATTTATTTATATTTTATTTATTCATTTGTCCAATACACAAATACATAGGAAGAAAAATAGACATGTAGTAATATGTATAAGGGTAAAGTGAACTTAGAGGAGAGGATATATGAAAGAAAGAAAATATATATGATAAGTGAGAGAAAGGAAAGACAATTGGACAGGGGACGAAAGGCACACCAGTGCACTTATGTACGCCCCTAGTCAGAAGATTCTTTGTAGTTCTTAAGGTACTGAAAAAGAAAATTACATCAGTTATTGAGGTACTGAAAAATTCATAATATAAGAGGTGAATTTGAAGTGTCAGGCTGCGAGGGCTGGATTGCAAAAATCCATTCCGCTGCTATATGATCTGGAAGCTCTTAACGGTTTCCTTTTTTCTGCCAAATTATTTTAGATCTAAATCTGGAGTGATAATGCAAGTTTGCAGAAACCACAACAATTGACCTTTGTCTACCTGGAGCTCCTGGTGATTTTAAAGAAGGATTGGGATGAGGTAATGTACTCTTGAAGTATCCCCAGACCTTAATTCCAGTGTTTTTCAAGATAGATTAAATTTGTTAGATGCTATACTGTTTCATAAAAGTTTACCGAGAAGTAAGAAATATGAATGAATGAATGAATGAATAAATGTATTTCCTTAATCATATCTCTTTCCCTAACTCTTTGGTTTCACAGTGGTGAAATTGTGAAAAGTTTGCTACACTCAAGAACAAGGGTGGCTTCACTATAGGTATAATATGCCTCTTCAGATGCCTCTTAGCTATTAACAATTTTATTAACCACATTTCTTCCTTATATTGATTCTGTGCCTCTTGAAGATTGATGGTCATGCTCTCTTTTCGTGCACAAATATCTATCAGAAGTTGTTTTGTATATAGTCAAGCTGCCCTGCCCAATGTTCAGAAACCAAGCTGCAAAAGTTTTTGAGATCAGTTTGACAAGCAAAGTGGCAGCAATATTCCAGTAGTTGCAGTGAGCCGTAGGTCCAGCAGATGGCAATTATAGACTCTCCATGCGAATTCCAATTATCTCAAACTTCCTATAAGCCATGCAGCAAAATAGAAAGAATATGTTTGGTATGCTTTTTATAATATTTTTTTCCTACTTGGCTAAAATAGCCAAAGGACAAAGGAAATAAAATGATAGCTTAGATACTACAAGTTTCAATATTTCTAAGTGGTGATGAGAGCCTTTTTGGTATAGCAGTTAAAAGGACCAGAGTAGAAACTATGAGACTGAAAGTTCTAATCCTACTTTAGGTACAAAGTCAGCTGGGTGATCTTGGACCAGTCACTCACTGTCAGCCATAGGAAGCAGGCAAGGACAAATCACTTATGGAATCTTGTTAATAAAACTGCAAGGGCTACTCCAAGCAATCACTAGGAGTCAAACTGACTAGAAGGTGTGCACATGTGCACACACACAAACACACACACACGTGCATACATACACACATCAGTGATAAGATGGTGATGATAATCTATCAGAATAGAGCTGGAAAGGACAAATTGTCCAGCCTTTTTAAAAAAACATTCAGTGATGAAACACCCACAACTCATGAATCTTTATTAAATCTTTAGAATTCGATCTTTTTTAAAGTGATAAAGTCACAAAATCGTACTGAATGGTCAAATGGCGTCTACGCTCACTCTATCAAAAGAAAGCTGCATAACACTGCAAGTTTGGCTGTGGTTTTAAGTTTTTAATAACTTGCTGACTTATTGTATTTAACAGCATGTTCCAGAAATAACAATACGTTCACAAAATTTCCAGATGTGGAGAGATACTACATAAAGAATAGTGTGATTAAATACAGGACAATTCCACCCACACGATTACTAATGTGCCTCTTTGTAGGGAATGTGTGGAAATTCCACTTCATGAATTCCAGCCTCTGAAAGAGTAAAGCTTCCTGATCTGTCAATCCAGATAATGAACAGTCAGTGAAATCCAGGAAAGACTGAATAACCAATTCCTCCACAGGAAAACGTTCATAAGAGGCAGAGGTAGCCTCCGTTTTGTCTTTGTCTTTTGGTATTCATATTTTCTTCTCCAAGGCTTGTTAAAAGCAAATAAGGGACTGCAATCCTCCCTGCCAGCTGGCACCGATAGGCCTGTGCCCTGTGTCTAATACATAGGGCCGTAAGCTAGTATAATACACATTTGGTTTTTGTTTCTGAATTGAAATTTAGTTATATGCTTTTAAATGTGTGGCTGTATCAACAGATCCAACCATTGAGCTAGTCCTTGAACTAATAATGATTGAAATCAACATCCTCAGAAAGTAATTCTGCATTTTGTCTTCCTTTTGTTTTTAATTTTTTTCTAGGGATGGATGGATGGATGGATGGATGGACGGACGGACGGACGGACGGACGGGTGGGTGGATGGGTGGGTGGGTGGGTGGGTGGATAGTTGGGTGGGTGACTTAGAATTATTTAAGAACTGGTGGTACTAAGGAAAACTGCCTTATAGCACAAAAACCTCCCACCAAGCTAGGATATCTGAAAGCAGTTGACCAAAGAATGACAGAAGAGAAAGCAAGCAAAGCAAACCTAATCAGCAGCACTTGGGAGTTGTTGTATTGGTGCAGAAGTGGTTGGTGAGAGGAGGCTCCTATTGTGAAACAGCAGAAGCCTAGGTCAACACATCTGTTGCATGTATGTGCATCTATCCCATTGGAACACAAAGGTAACTATTGAAAGGGCTGCATGTAAAAAGAGGAGGTGAACCAGATTATCAACAATTGCCTTCTTACCAAAGTTTCTTCTGCACATTAGCACAAATTACCGGAGTAGTAAGTGTGTTGCCTGCAGTTCTTTGTTACATAGGTAGTCTTCAACTTATGAACACAATTGAGACCAGAGTTTTTGTTGCTAAGGAAACCAGTTGGTAAGAGAGTCATGCCCAATTTTATAACTTTTTGCCATAGTAGTTAAATTATTATTATTATTTTATTAGTTATTAGATTTGTATGCCGCCCCTCTCCGTAGATTCGGGGCAGCTCACAACAGCAATAAAACAATTCATGACAAATCTAATAATTTAAAAACATTTTAAAAACCCAGTTATTAAGCAGACATACACACAGACATACCATACATAAATTGTATAGGCCCGGGGGAGATATCTCAATTCCCCCATGCCTGGCAGCAAAGGTGGGTTTTAAGGAGTTTACGAAAGGCAAGGAGGGTGGGGGCAGTTCTAATCTCCGGAGGGAGCTGGTTCCAGAGAGTCGGGGCCGCCACACAGAAGGCTTTTCCCCTGGGACCCACCAAACGGCATTGTTTAGTCAATGGGACCCGAAGAAGGCCAACTCTGTGGGACCTAATCGGTTGCTGAGATTCGTGTGGCAGAAGGCGGTCACTGAAGCTATTCAGCAAATCGTGCATCTCTTAAAGCGAATCCAACTTCCCCCTTTGATTGGAAGCTGCTGGGTGGGTTGCCAACAATGATCACATGACCTCCAAGGGGGGATTTCCATTCACCTTTGCCATTGGTTCACATCGCAATGTTTTGTGAGGTGCGTCTATGCAGTGCGGAAGGAAGCGAAGTGGTAAGTTAGAACCCATCTCTGCTACAGTCTACACTGAAACAACAGCCTGCACGGTTTCAAATTGGACCGATTTTCAATTCTGTGTTGAGAATGGTCCTGGGATTTTCTCCACTCAAAGCCTGTGTTCAGACTTTAGGTTAAAACTCTTCCTTGTGAGTCTCTGGAAGTCTTGCCTGCATCCTACTTAAAACCTTAGAATGCAACAGCCAATCTGCCTAGATATTACTGAGCTAATGAAGAAATGCTTTGATTCTATATAAAGCAGTTTCCTGGGTAACCAAATAAGAAATCACTGCAGGGGAAGACTTTCTACCAAATAAGACAAAGTTTTGGATAACAAATCTCTTTAGTGGCATTCTTAACTATATTCCTGGTATAGAATGTTATTAATTCTGATCTTGATTTGCCTAAACCACAGGGTTCAAAATATGCAGTAAAACCTCTTGTTGCTGAGGCAGACAAATGTTTATTGTGAGTGAATTTTTTTTCATTATTTGGATTGTGAGTCAATGTAGTTTATTGCAAGGAGACAGGAAAAGGGAGGACAAATGATTAATGACCATTATCTAACTTCTAATTAATCTCCCTCCTTCCTCTCTGATCTGTAGAAATTAAAAGTACAGGATACTCTGCCATTTAATTTAGAAGAGCCACAAAAAGGGAGCATTGTAAAATTAAAAAAAATGTGTGTGTGTGTGTATCTACACAATATGCACACATGCATCTCCTTTCATTCAGAAGCTCAAGGAAGAGTACATGTGTATGTAATCTTAGGATCAGCAAAATAAAAGGGTGTGTGTGTTTATTTAATATAAATTATTTATTTAATAGATCTTAATATATCTCTGAAGATATGTTATACCTTTTGTACTGAGAGGTGTTGTGGTTAGCTCCGGCCCAGCTCCTGCCCCAAGGACTGTGGATGTGGGGGAGACATCCACATGCTGCAGGCCTGTTTTGCCCCCGGTGGAATCTGCTGATGAAGGCTCCTCTGACCAAGAAGACATGAGTGACAGAGAGGAGGAGAGTGTGGCAGACAGCTCAGAAGGAGATCAATTATCTAGCTCCTCCTTGGATTCAGAACAAGAGTTAATGATACAGCCACGCATGCGGAGAGCGATGCATAGGCAACAACAACTGAGAGATTATTATCAAAGAAAATGAGGCCACCTGTGGTTGGGTGGGGCTGTGGTAATTAGTGAGGCTGCTATAAATAGCAGCCTGTGGGTTTGGCCATTGTGGAGGATTATCTGATCGTTGTGTTTCGTGACTGCTTTACTGACTTTGACTTTTTGTGTGCTGATTTTTCCCCGCTTTGAAACTAAACCAGAGGAAAGTGTGTTTCACTTTGTGAAAGAAGAAGGACTGTGAATTGCCTCACAGCTGCAAGATAAGTATCACAGAACTGATAAGGGACTTGTACTAATTACCAGTTTGTTTGGAGACGAGTGCTCTTTGCTATACCAAAAGAGGGCTTGGTTTAAGTGAATTTTCATTATAAAGAACATTGTTTTGAATTTTCAAACATGTGTGTGTCTGAAATTTGTACCTGTGAATTTTTGGGAGGAGTCTACCAGAGAGCCCGACAGAACAAGAGGTGAGAAGGAAATGTTGACAAATATCTGACTATTTCTACGGAGGATTCACAGCAAGACACAATTTTCATAATATTGGTAATAAAATGTTTTATCTAGTGGCCATAAGGAGGAAGATGAGGATGTTTAAAACTGATTTCCAATTCCAGAGTTTTCTAAACTCTGAAAAAACTGAGCTCTGAGCTTCATAGAGAGCTGTACAGACAAAAAGTGGAAGGATGAAAACTGAAGGTTAAGAAGCTGATAGGCACTTACAATGACTAAAGAGGGTTTTACTCATAATGGCCCCTTAATTTATACTGCAATCACTTCATCGGGGTGGGATGAGTGGCAACGATCTGACGAGGGCAAGATAATATTGTGGTCTGTGTCTTAGGTTAGTGGCCACTGGTATTATTCACGAATGAAAATTGTCATGGGTAGATCATTGTGTGAGGTAATGCCATCTATCTCTCCAAGGCCTTAAAATTCAGAGGTTGGTTTTTAGAGCTTCCTTTCAGGATTTGTAAGAGAAGGCATGTTTTTTGCACAAAGAAAGGAAGAAAAAGAGAGGAGCAATGATAAGTAAATGAGGTTTGAGGTTGAAGATTTGTTCTCTGAGTCTTGGGTTGGCTTCCACACTAGGTAACATCTTCATTGGAGTTTAAGGGATGTCAATATCAGTGTTATGTTCCTGAGGGCTTCAGGTGTGGGTGTGTCAAGTGAGGGTCTTGTGATAAGGAGATTACATCAGGTCAGGGTCATTGGGAGGTGACCTGCTGGTAGGGGAGGGGTGTTGCTTGGGTTAGTTGAGGGCTGGTGCTGCTTCTAGTTGGCTGTGTGGTTGATTTGGCTTCTGAGGGGTTTACAGGCTGGTTGTAGGTCAATGTGCTTGTGGAGTGCCTGGCTTCAATGAACTCACGGAGCATGGCGGATGGAGACATGGCTGCTTTTGTGTTATTCAGATTTGAACTGGTGCTGTTTAGTGTCCGTGTGAGTAGAGATTAAGGATTTGGGATCATGGTGTTTGACTGCCAGTGTTCGTGGATCCTGGTTTTTAATTAGTGTGATGCTTGTCCCCAGTAGAATTGGCTGCAATGGTTACAGTTGATCTTGTACATCACATTGTTTCTTTCATCTGTCTATATTTTGTCTTTGGTTCTGGATGCTAATTCCTGGCAGAGCGTGGCTGTCGGTTTGTGGGCTATTTTTATTCCTAGGGGTTGGAGAATTCTGGCTGTCATTTCTGACATCTCTTTTGTTTAGTGAGATTTTTTTGTGTGCTGTTGTGTGAGATTTGTGGATGCTGAAGAGTACTAGGCCTAAAACAGAGCCTTGAGGTGCTCCATTGCATACATCCCTCTACACCAGCGTTTCCACGGCCAGGTGTGCCGCGAAGCTCCTAGGGAAGCTCCAGCTGGGCGGGGTGCTGCTGGTGCCGACCTGGAGCTCCCGCTCACAGCTGTCCCCCGGCTCCTGCTCGATGCCGCGGTTTTCGGCGCTCTCCTGCTGGGCCCCAAAGAAGGAAGGCAGGAAGAAGGAGAGCTTCATTCTTCGCGCCTTTTTCTTGCCTTCCTTCTTTGGGGCCCAGCAGGAGAGCGCCAGAAACCGCGGCATCAGGCAGGAGCCGAGGGACAGCTGCAAGTGGGAGCCCCAGATCGGAGGCACCGGCAGCGCCCCGCCCAGCTGGAGCTTCTCTGGCGTCGGCGGCAAGTGTCCTTTGGGGCCGGCGGGAGGGCACTGGCGGTGGGAGGGCGTGTGTGTGTGTGGTGGCTGCAGCGGCCGCAGGCAGTCGTAGGGAGATGGCGGCGGCGAGAGGGAGCTCCAGGCGGCGGCAAGAGGGAGCTCCAGGCGGCAGCGAGAGGGAGCTCTCTCTCTCTCTCTCTCTCAGCTGACTGCAAGCGGGAGCCCTGACGGTGGTGGTTGGATGTGCTGCTGGATGCCGTACATGGTGGCGCTGTGGGCCTGGCATATACGGCGTCCAGCAGCACGTCCAGCTGCCGCCGTCAGGGCTCCCGCTTGCAGTCAGCTGAGAGAGAGAGAAAGAAAGAGAGACATATAAGAGAGGCAGAGAGAGAGAGAGAAAGAGAGACATAGCAAGAGAGGCAGAGCGAGAAAGAGAGACAGCAAGAGAGGCAGAGAAAGAGAGACAGAGCGAGAAAGAGAGACAGCAAGAGAGGCAGAGAAAGAGAGATAGAGAAAGAGAGAGAGAAAGAGAGACATAGCAAGAGAGGCAGAGAGAGAGAAAAAGAAAGAGAGACATAGCAAGAGAAAAAGAGAGACAGCAAGAGAGGCAGAGAGAGAAAGAGAAAGAAAGAGAGACATAGCAAGAGAGACAGAGAGAGAGAAAGAGAGAGAAAGAAAGAGAGATAGCAAGAGAGGCAAAGAGAAAGAAAGAGACATATATCAAGAGACAGTGAAAGAGAGAGAGAGAGAGCAAGAAAGAGAGAAAAAAGCAAGAAAGAGATAGCAAGAGAGACACAGAGAGAGAGGGAGAGAGAAAGACATAGAGGAAGGGAAGGAGGGAGGGAGAAAGAGAGCAAAAAAGAGAGGAAGAAAGAAAAGAGGGATGGAGAGAGAGAAAGAAGGGAAGGAAGGAAAAGAGAGAAAGAGGGAGAAATAGAGCGAAATGGAGGAAGAGAGAGGGTTTTTTGTCCAAACTTTTCTTTAGCCTGCCCCCCCGCCCCCCCTTTCAATGTTCCCCAGGATTTTGAAAATATGAATAATGTGCCGCGGCTCAAAAAAGGTTGGGAAAGACTGCTCTACAGTACACATTGAGTGCGGCTGGTTAGCCAGTTTTGAATCCATCTGGTGGTGTTGCTGTCCATCCCACATGTTTCTACTTTAGTTAATAGTAGGTTATGGTCCACTTTGTCAAAAGCCTTACTGAAATCCAAGTAAACCACATCAACAGCATTCCAGAAGTCCAAGTAAACCACATCGACCGCATGCAAGTGTAAGGGCATTTCCTAATTAGAAGAAAAAGTGGAAGGTGTTAAGGAAAGAGTTAAGGAAAGATTAACAGTCAGCCGGTAGGGAAAGCAAGTAGGATGCTTGGCTGCATAGCTAGAGGTATAACAAGCAGGAAGAGGGAGATTATGATCCCGCTATATAGAGTGCTGGTGAGACCATATTTGGAATACTGTGTTCAGTTCTGGAGACCTCACCTACAAAAAGATATTGACAAAATTGAATGGGTCCAAAGACGGGCTACAAGAATGGTGGAAGGTCTTAAGCATAAAACGTATCAGGAAAGACTTAATGAACTCAATCTGTATAGTCTGGAGGACAGAAGAAAAAGGGGGGACATGATCGAAACATTTAAATATATTAAAGGGTTAAATAAGGTCCAGGAGGGAAGTGTTTTTAATAGGAAAGTGAACACAAGAACAAGGGGACAAATTTGAAGTTAGTTGGGGGAAAGATCAAAAGCAACATGAGAAAATATTATTTTACTGAAAGAGTAGTAGATCCTTGGAACAAACTTCCAGCAGACGTGGTAGATAAATCCACAGTAACTGAATTTATACATGCCTGGGATAAACATATATCCATCCTAAGATAAAATACAGAAAATAGAATAAGGGCAGACTAGATGAGGTCTTTTTCTGCCGCCAGACTTCTGTTTCTCTGTTTCTAGGAAAGATTAAAAGTTCCTAAAAAGAGTGAAGGATACTGCCCAGAAGGGGCGGGGGAGGAAAAGAATGATACTCAGCAAGTGGAGGCGGAAGAATGGAGGCATGTCATCATTAGTGACAGGAGGATCAGGAGGCAGTCAAGGACTTAGCAACCATCACCACGTTCTGACTCATGAAGCCATTTCACCTCTACCTGAACTACAGTCTCCAAGTAAAACCTCAAAGAATATTCTCGTGACTGTTCAGATCCCCACCATCCAGCAAAATCAGAAGTCATCTTGAAGAAGAAAAGACAAATGATGGTGTTGGGTGATTCACTGCTCAGAGGTACTATAACTGCTGCTCGCAGAGCTGACAAGTCGTGTGAAGTCTGCTGTCTTCCGGGTGACCAAATTCAGGATGTAACTGACAGGCTAACAAGACTCTTCAGTCCAACTGATGATTATCCGTTCCTGATGATATATGTGGGGACCAGAGACACTGCAAGAAGAGACCTTGGCTATGAAAGAAAAAGTCGGGAAGGCAATGTGTAGGCTTCGATGGACTCAAAAGGAAACTCAGAATCTTGCAGTGGCTTTATAGCCTAAAGGAGAAAAATGTCCAAGAAGGCAAAACAAGATACAGTGTTCCCTCGCTTTTTGCGGGGGATGCGTTCCGAGACCGCCCGCGAAAGTCAAATTTCCGCGAAGTAGAGATGCAGAAGTAAATACACTATTTTTGGCTATGAACAGTATCACAAGCCTTCCCTTAACACTTTAAATCCCTAAATTGCAATTTTCCATTCCCTTAGCAACCATTCAGATTATTACTCACCATGTTTATTTATTAAAGTTTATTAAAAAAAAATATTTATTAAAGGCAGACGAAAGTTTGGCGATGACATATGACGTCATCGGGTGGGAAAACCCGTGGTATAGGGAAAAAACCCGCAAAGTATTTTTTAATTAATATTTTTGAAAAACCGTGGTATAGACTTTCCGCGAAGTTTGAACCCACGAAAATCGAGGGAACACTGTATTACAAGTTCAAAACCTAAAAATTCCAGAAGACAGATGAATGGGAAAAAACTAACAAGTCCAAATGACATATACACAGAACTTAATAATCTTTTTTAATGAATTATACAAGAAATGGAAAGAGAGGAATATATCCAAAGAAGAATACAAAGCCTGAAGCTCTAACAAAAAAAAAAGCTAAAATCCAGTACAAGGTTAAAGCAGCAGGGTATGCTAAAACCATAAAAATGTGATTTTCAGGTATATCAGAAGCAAAAAAACCAACAATGGAAGCCAATGAGATAGTAGGTCTTCTGCAGAGAAAGAATGTCAAAAAGGCTAAGGAGCGGAAGGTCACTCAACGCCTATTTTGTGCATCTATTTTCACTCAAGAGGTGAATGACTGCTGACAAGGTGTCACTGGTTGGGTGCGGCTGGGAAGTGAATTGAAGCTGAGGAGAATCAAAGAGAAAGTTAAGAAATTTCTAGGTAATATAAAAGAATTACAGTATGCAGAGTCAGATTTATTATACCCAAAGGAACCAAAGGAACTAGCAGTGGTAATTGTGGAAGAACTGTAATCATTGAGAAGTTCTAGAGGACAGGTGAGGTCCCAGAAGATTAGAGTAGAGCAAATATTGGTCCTATTTTGAGAAAGGGAACAAGTAGGACTTTAGAAATTACAGGCTGCTAAGCCTGACATGAGTATGGAGCAAGATCATTATGTAGAATATCAAAACAGCATGGCTGTGAGCACTTAGATAGGAATTCATTAATTATCAAGAGCCAACATAGATTTGTGCTGGAACACTTGTCAGACCAAATTCATATCTCTTCTTATGACAGCTGGTAACCTGGCTGATTGGAGAGAGTATACTTTAACTGTGGCAGGCTTTTGACAAATTCTCTCATAGCATCCTTATTAACAAAATGGTCAAACATGAGTTTGTCAATTCAACTATTACATGGATCTACAGTTAGCCCAAGGATTGTGTTCAAATGATTGCCCTAACTGCATTAAATCTACTTTGAGGGACATCTCAAGTGAAGTGCCACAAGGATCTATCTTGGGCTAGCTGCCATTCAGTGTTTTTATAAACGATATGGATGAGGGAGTTGAGGAAATGCTTACCAAATATACAGTATAAATAATGTAAAGCTAGAGGGGTAACTAACTCTTGGGAGGACAGGGGGAAAAGTCAAAGACTTAGACTAGAACAGTAGTAGGTAACAAATTTGATAGAAATGAAATTTGTTAGAAGGAAATGTAACATCATGCACCCAGAAAAGAAATGTGAAATAGACAATTACAAGATGGGAGAAATTTGCTCCGAAAAGAGCACATATAACAATTGGGATGTACTAGAGAAGCATAAATTTTGCATGTACAAATAGTGCAATGCAGGTGCAATAAAGACCAACAACATCTTGAGGACCATAAAGAGAGTATAGAGTTGTGAAAAGTGATTACTGTGCTCTAGTCTTCCTTGATTTGGAGTACAGTGTTCCCTCAATTTTCGCGGGGGATGTGTTCTGAGACCGCCCACGAAAGTCGAATTTCCGCGAAGTAGAGATACGGAAGTAAATACACTAGTTTTGGCTATAAACAGTATCACAAGCCTTCCCTTAACACTTTAAACCCCTAAATTGCAATTTCCCATTCCCTTAGCAACTATTTAGATTATTACTCACCATGTTTATTAAAGTTTATTAAAAATATATTTATTAAAGGCGGACGAAGGTTTGGCGATGACATATGATATCATCGGGCGGGAAAAACCATGGTACAGGGAAAAAACCGCGAAGTATTTTTTAATCAATATTTTTGAAAAACCGTGGTATAGACTTTTCGCAAAGTTCGAACCCGCGAAAATCGAGGGAACACTGTATTGTGTTCAGTGCAACATTGTGTACATTCCAGTTTAAAAAACTAAAATAAATCAGAACAAGTCCAAGGAAGATGTACCAATCCGTTAAATGACTGAAAGCCAAGAAACCAACAAAGAACAATGAAAAGGTATGTTTACCTTGCAGAAGAGAAGGTTGAGGGGGGACATGATATCTGCCTTCAAAAGTGATGGGCTCCTAGGGGTATGGTCAGGTATGCAGAACCAGTAGAAAAATTTTGGTTTTTTTTAAAAAAAATTCCCTTCTGAGCTCTAGGTATGTTTTTCCTATCGTAGTAAATGAGGTTGAATGTGTATAATTTTAGAAGAGCTGTGCATGTGTGTTTGTACAAACACATACAGTTTATATAGTAGACAATGTTTTGTGTGCCCATGTGTAATATATATGTACACATATGGCATATATACATAGAATTAAATAGTATATTTTGGATGTTCAGTAATAGTAAATAGATAGGGAAATTGTATCTCTTTGAGGCAAGGAGAAGCCAGGCACCCTAACTCTAACCCAAAGCCTTGATGTGAGTAACATCAAGTTGACGTCAAGCAAGTCACATGACTTTTAAGACAACCCGGTCACATGATCATCAAGCAACTCCCACCTGGTCACATGGCTGGCAAGCCACACCCACAAAATAAGCCACACCCATAGTGTCGTAGAAATTTTTTTTGCAGCCCTTGCCTTCAACTATTTGAAGGACTGTCACATTGTAGATAGAGGGTTTGGATTTATTCTCACTTGATTTGCGACTAATGGAATGAAAGTTAAAGGATTTACTGTAGACACAGAAAGATATTAGGAAGAATGTCTTGATAGCAAGAGCTGTCAATTAATAGACCAGGTTAGCGTGTGGAATGGTTTCTTCCCCTTTACTGGAAGCTTTCCAACAGAGTCATCTATGGATGGTCATCTATGGAGGATGGAAGTGAATCCTGCAGTATGAAAGATTGGACGAGCAACCCTTAGGTCTCTTCCTAAGAGGACCCTCTCTTAGCTCTACAAGTGGGCCAGAGAATCTGGTGACAAAATTGCTGTCAATTAGTGATTAATATTCCAGTTATTTATTCCACCCTCCTTTTAAAATCAAAGATTGTGATTCTGCTGTATTGAGCGCTGGTGAGACCACATTTGGAATACTGTGTTCCGTTCTGGAGACCTCACCTACAAAAAGAAATTGATAAAATTGAACGGGTCCAAAGACGGGCTACAAAAATGGTGGAAGGTCTTAAGCATAAAACTTAACAAGAAAGACTTAATGAACTCAATCTGTAGAGTCTAGAGGACAGAAGAGAAAGGGGGGACATGATCGAAACATTTAAATATGTTAAAGGGTTAAATAAGGTTCAGGAGAGAAGTGTTTTTAATAGGAAAGTGAACACAAGAACAAGGGGACACAACCTGAGATTAGTTGAAGGAAAGATCAGAAGCAACGTAAGAAAATATTATTTGACTGAAAGAGTAGTAGATCCTTGGAA
The DNA here is from genome assembly GCF_031021105.1 of Erythrolamprus reginae. Classification (NCBI taxonomy): domain Eukaryota; kingdom Metazoa; phylum Chordata; class Lepidosauria; order Squamata; family Dipsadidae; genus Erythrolamprus; species Erythrolamprus reginae. Next base: position 335,668,146 of record NC_091950.1, on the reverse strand, counting down.
CAAACTTCCAGCAGACATGGTTGGTAAATCCACAGTAACTGAATTTAAACATGCCTGGGATAAACATATATCCATCCTAAGATAAAATACAGGAAATAGTATAAGGGCAGACTAGATGGACCATGTGATATTTTTCTGCCATCAGTCTTCTATGTTTCTAAATGTTTTTTTTCTTTTGCATGAAAGACATTGTACTTCGTCAACCAGGCTCTTCTCCAGATGAACTAATACTACAACTGCTATCACCCCCCCCCAAGCAAATGGAAGTGTTACTTGTCATAGGGTAGTGGGACTTATGCAGTTGCATACTAACTCTCAGGAGAGGAAACCTTTTGGATGGAATAGGGTGGGGGGGAAGGCTGCTTGAATAATCCTCCCAGCTGTGCAAAATGCATGCAGTGCAAAAGAGATCTTACTTTTCTTCCTGTCAGTTGGAAACACATTTTCTGTAACTCTGGTCTCATGTTTATGTATGCCATGCTGGAAACGTGAGTTCTCTTTCCAATTACTCCCCTCCACCCCCATCACTCCTTTCCCTTCGTTTTGAAAAAGTGAAGCAGACTTTGACATTTCCCAGACTGGCTGGCACTGCTTGTACGTACAGGCCAAGGGCTCCCTCCTCACCTCCTTCCTTTGCAAAGCCTTGATTAATTCAATGTCACTCCTTGGTTTTGATTGCCTTCTTTCTCATCTGGAGTTTGCCAACAGGTTGCAGTAAATGACTCTGTCCACCCTCCATCTCTAGTAATGGGCTGCTGCTACCACAGGGAGTGGGGGACACAGTGGGGGTAGTAGGTTTATGCACTATTTAGTGAATACTTAATAGTTCTTTTATTGTCCTTCCTTCCTTCCTTCCTTCCTTCCTTCCTTCCTTCCTTCCTTCCTTCCTTCCTTCCTTCCTTCCTTCCCTAGTACCTTAGTATGATCCTTAATTACTTTTAAAGTAGGAAATAATTAAGTAGTATGTTTTTACCCATAAATGCTTTAATCATTTTAATCATTATCCAGAACTGAACTTTTATAGCATTTAAAGAAAATTGAGCTACTTGCCTAATCTGTTATTATACTGAACCTTGTGGGTTCATTACAAAACCTTAAAATGTTACTGTGCTCCTCAACAAATAATGCTGTCTATCATTTGCACTTTTTGTGGCTATTCAAATAAAGTGATTTAATCAATTGAAAAAGAGCCCAAGCACCTATTTGAAAACTTATAGCAATAGCACTTAGATTTATAAACCGCTTCACAGTGCTTTACAGCCCTCTCTAAGTGGTTTACAGAGTCAGCATATCGCCCCCAACAATCTGGATCCTTATTTTACCCATCTTGGAAGGATGGAAAGCTGAGTCAACCTTGAGCCTGGTGAGATTTGAACTGGGGAACTAAAGCCAGCAGTCAGCAGAAGCAGCTTGCAGTACTGCACTCTAACCAGTGAGCCACTACGGCTCATATTGGTCGGTAAGCCACTCCCACCCAGTCGCCTAACCCTTAAGCCACCCTCGGTCACATGATTGCCGGCCACTCCCACGTGGTCATATGGCCGGGAAGTCATTCCTACCCAGTCACATGACCATCAAGCCACACCCACAAAATAACCCACGCCTATAGTGTGGCAATAAAAATTCTGGCAGCCAATCACTGTCTATCTCCTACCACTCCTTGGCATTTGATTGCTTCTTCTGCGGCATTCAAGGGCGAGAAAGACGGAGGGGACAAAAGCAGAGCCAGAGCAGCACCAGCAGCCCAGATGTTCTATTCAAGGAGCAGCATGCAGGCTTGCAAGGATTTTCCTTCCTCTCCTGACAGAGGTTATCTACAGGTTGGGGAGGTGAATCAGTGAATCATAAGGAGTCAGCAATGGAGTTGCCTTCTTTAACCTTTCCTGCTTTTCAGGTTTGCCCTTCTTTTCAAAGTGAAACCTCTTTGACAAGACCTCTTGGAAATGTAAAAAAGCAGCTTCTCTTTATTTATTTTTATTTTATTTATTTATTTATTTTGTCCAATACACAATGAGAGTTTTAGTGGGTACATACTGTATATATATATACACATACGCATAGTAAAATACACGATGAAGGTTATAGAGGAGATACTCATAGTAAAATATATCTAAGAAATAATAGAAAAGAAGATTTATTTATTTATTTATTTATTTATTTGTTGGACTTGTATGCCGCCCCTCTCCGAAGACTCGGGGCGGCTCACAACATGTAAAAACAGTCACAACAATCCAATTAATTAAAATTTAACGATCTAAGAAAAGAAACCCCATATGATAACAGACACACACACAAGCATACCATACATAAATTGACGTGCCCAGGGGAGATGTTTAGTTTCCCCATGCCTGACGACAAAGGTGGGTTTTGAGGAGTTTTCGGAAGGCAGGAAGAGTAGGGGCAGTTCTAATCTCTGGGGGGAGCTGGTTCCAGAGAGCCGGTGCCGCCACAGAGAAGGCTCTTCCCCTGGGACCCGCCAACCGGCATTGTTTGGTTGACGGGACCCGGAGAAGGCCCACTCTGTGGGACCTAATCGGTCGCTGGGATTCGTGCGGCAGGAGGCGGTCTCGGAGATATTCTGGTCCGATGCCATGAAGGGCTTTAAAGGTCATAACCAACACTTTGAATTGTGACCGGAAATTGATCGGCAGCCAATGCAGACTGCGGAGTGTTGGTGAAACATGGGCGTACCTAGGTAAGCCCATGACTGCTCTCGCAGCTGCATTCTGCACGATATAGTAATAGAACATTTATTGATTGATTGATTGATTGATTGATTGATTGATTGTTAGAGTTGAAAGGGACCATGAAGGCCATCGAGTTCAACCCCCTGCCCAAGCAGGAACCCTATAGTACACCAGTCAAGTGCCAGTTCAATCTTCTCTTAAAAATGTCCAGAGTGTTGGAGTTCACAACATCCGCTGGTAGGTTGTTCCATTGGTTGATCGCTCTGACCATCAGGAAGTTCCTCCTTATCTCCATGTTGAATCTCTCCTTGGTCAGCTTCCAGCCGTTGTTCCTCGGCCGGCCGTCTGGTGCCCTGAAGAATAAAGTGATCCCCTCCTCTCTGTGACATCCCCTCGTATACTTGTAGACTGCTATCATGTCCGCTCTGGCCCTCCTTTTCTCTAGGCTATCCATGTCCAGTTCCCTCAGTCTCTCTTCGTAAGTCTTGGTTACGAATCCCTTAATCATCTTGGTTAGATTAGATTAGATTTATTGGATTTATATGCCGCCCCTCTCCGCAAACTTGGGGCGGCTCACAACAATAATAAAAACAGTACATAGTACCAAATCCAATGCCCACCAATCTAATTACAATTTTAAGTTAAAAAATTCATAATTGCTCTTTTTTGCACCTTCTCCAGAGTTTCAATATCTCTTTTGAAGTGTGGTGACCAGAACTGAATACAGTACTCCAGGTGTGGTCGGACCAGGGCATAGTAGAGTGGTATTAAGATTTCCCTGGTCTTGGAGTGTATTCCCCTGTTGATGCAGCTTAGGATTGTGTTGGCTTTTTTAGCTGCTGCTGCACATTGTTGGCTCATGTTTATCACATATCAATGAAAGAATAGAAGAATACAGTAGTCCCTCACCTATCGCTGGTGTTACGTTCCAGACCCGGCCGCGATAGGTGAAATCCGCGATGGGGAATTTATCGACTGATAGTACTTATTTAAGTATTTATATTGTAATTGTTTGGTAAGTTTTCATTGTTTTAAGTGTTTATAAACCCTTCCCACACAGTACTTATTTTAGATACAGTATTTAAATACAGTATTTACAATTTTAGATATATTTTTTTTGAAAAACCTGCCGATCGACTTCCTCAGAAACCCGCGAACCAGGGAAGATCCGCGAGTGATTTTTCTCATTAATATTTCTTGAAAACCCGCGATGAAGTGAAGCCGCAGTAGGTGAAGCGCGGTATAGCGAGGGACTACTGTAGATATAGGAATAGAAGAAAGGTATAGGAGATATAGGAGAGCAATAGGACAGGGGACGGGAGGCACTCTAGTGCACTTGTACTTGCCCCTTACTGACCTCTTAGGAATCTGGATAGGTCTATATAGCTGACTGAATTGCAGTTTGCCGGGCATGTTTTTTGAACTTCCACTGTTGCTGTCTCACCTGAAAGTTCCTTTGGAGACCCATTTTGTCAAGGGGCATAAAACCTGATTTGCCAAAGAAACATTTCAGGTCTTACTAAATTATCTCACATGAAGTGTCAACTTGCTGGAAGCCATCAACCATCAGAGATCATTTTCTAAATAATGCCTCCAGCAGATACCATTTTATTTATTTATTTTTTCAAGCATATACAAGGTAGTAGGTATTGGTATAAATATAAGCATTAGCAAGGTGGATACAGGTAAATTTGAACAGTAGGACAGGGACGGTAGGCACAATGATGCGCTTATGCACGCCCCCTACAGAAGTTTTTTGTCCTTAGAACTGACAGTAGCCTTTTGCAATTATAACATAGTATGGTTTATTTTATTTTATTTATTTAATTAATTTATATGCCGCCCAACTCCCGAAGGACTCTGGGCGGCTTACAATTGGAAAACATCTAACAAAACAATTAAAAAACAATTTAAAACCTCTTAATTAGGATAGGTTGCCCTGTGTGCTCCATGAAGATCCCTCTGTGGCCCTCAGAATATAGAGAGGCAAATTGGCTTTGTGGACATTTTCATGAGTGGTAGTGAATTCCTTAAGCCATATAGAAGTTTAAAGCACTCTTTCCCCTTGCCTTTGCAATGTATCTTGCCACTTGCTTTTGAAGCACATCCTTTGATCATATCTAGGGCAATTTTCAAGCCAAAAGAAATTGCACAGAACAATATAAGTTGGAAGGGATCTTGGAGGTCTTCTAGTCTACCCGCCCCCTCCCCCCAGCTCAAGCAGGAAACCATATACTATTTCAGACAAATGGTTGTCCAATATTTTCTTGAAAACTCCCAGTGTTGGAGCACCCACAACATCTGGAGTTTGTTCCACCGATTAATTGTTCTGTCAGGAAATTTATCCTTTAGTTTTAGGTTGATTCTTCTAGGCTGGTGCATCTTCCAGGCTTGTCTAGTCTACCTTGCATGGGCAACTATTTTGAAAGGCTTTTTCTTAAAAACTGGTAATGCCAAAGACAGAATAATTATACTGTATAGAGAAAACTTCTTCTTTCTTCCTGTACTTACAATAAAATGCTTCTGCCACCAGGTTTATTTTGAGATGCAGACATTGTGGAATGTGATTATGTTTTCCCAATATGAATGGCCTTTTTGATTGCCTTTTAAATGTTTCATTGCAGGATGTGTAATAGTATAGCTATTATAGATTTTCAGAAGACAATGCATGCTTCTTCTTTAATAACATAGTCCCAAATCAATAGCTCTGGATTTATCAAAATTGTTAAAAGATGATTGAAAAATAAAGAATATAACCACATTTTGCAGAGTGAAATGCACCCGGTTACCCCTTTTAAGAAAATGAAAAGTACTTCATTTGTTTTAACAATGGGGGCAATTAATTATTGTTTCTCGTTAAAGTAATCTCTTTTCTATTCAGCCATAGAAAAAAGAACAAGAGCATATTAAATAAAAGGGAACTGCTGATTGGCTAAATATCTCCAGATTTGTTCTTTATAATGATAAAGATTAAAAAGCCATCATAAAGGCATTATCATATTAAATTACCTTACTGAAGGCAATTAATTTGAATTCATGCATTACAACGGCTTCAGGTCAAAAACGATTTGATTACTTAATCGTTTGTTTAAAAATGCCATTTTAAATATTACCATTTTTATTCATAATTCATTTTGGATGCTGGCTGGATAAATTTATGGAATCTGTATATGTTAAGGCCTGTCTTTCCTCGTCCTGCCCAACTAACCAAGACAGCCTGGAGCAATTGCAACAGTTGCTGGTTTGAGCTGTTACTCACTGCCACCAATTTCCTTCCCTCCCTTCAGTCACAAGCAAAGCTAAAAGAATAATATCATCTCCTTTCTCATCATCATTTTGAAAAAGATCCACATTGAGACAATGGTGATAATTGATAGATTTTTTCCAACTGCCTTCATCAAAATATGTTCTACATTAAATGCGACAGATAAGGATTGTAAAGCAGTTAGTTAGCTTCCATGTTTCTGGCTTAAGAAACTATTGAATGTGATTTGCTAAAATATTAAGGATCAATATAAGTGTTCTCATTTATCTGTGGCCCTCACTAGTCAACTGCTGAATTCCCTCATGGAAGCAGTTCTGAAAGATAAGATAATCCTTCAAAAAAGCTGCCACCCTGAATGAACAAGTTATGATTTGCTGTAATTGCAGCATTAAAAGTCATACCTGATAAATGTAGAAGGAGAATCTAACAGTGTTCTTTGAATTAACTTTCAAACGTGAGTGGCCAGGGATTAATTTAAGAGCTACCTGACAACAAGTATATTATTTACATGATTATAAATAGTCCTTTGTACAGCTCACAGCTTCTCAATGTCTTTAAGTACAGATTTGACTAGAATACAGCATGGTTTATTTCCAAGGGACCAGCAAACATATGTGCCTACATGGTCTGCATTCAGTGGAAAGAATAGCCATTCACTGTCTTCCAACAGTTTTATTGCAAACCACCCTGGCCTGGATGCCTACTCATTCTTCTCCATTCCTGGAGCCTGCTTATTATTATTATTTTTAAAGGGTGTAGCTGCTGAGTTCAGGGGTCTTGCAGTCTTTACACAAGATCTAGGCAATAAATCACTGCTCCCTAGACAATTAAATCCTTATTCAGCACTTAGCCAAAGACTTTTTCTGATGCTAACTCAGCTACAAATTCACACACATCTTCGCTGCAGACAAAAATTAAGCCTTAAACCCACCAGTTGATTTTCCAAAAATTAAACTAGCTTTTTCCTCTTGCCTAGGGGTGTTTTTAAAATATATATATTTTTATTGGTTTTGCACATAAGTTACATAAAACAAACGTAAAACAGTGCACAGTGCATGTGCCCATCACCCGACTGACAATCCCACCACCACCAATTGCGGGGGGGTCAAATATTTACTAGTTTATGGTTTTTTTTAATTTCCTTAGTTCTACTTTGCATTTGTTATTATTAAAAGAGTGATTGGAGTTTATTTTTTACATTTTCATCACAGATTCTACTCAGCATATAACCTTTCACCTTATTCCATCGTGCCATCAGCTTCTCCAATTTATTTTCATCAAAGTTGTTTAATCTTATTTCCGTGATTTCAAAATGAATGTGATCCACCATGTACCAGTACCAGTTCTGTAATGTCCATTCTATAGACTCTTTCCAACCCAATACCACTACCGCTTGAGCGCTTTCCAGTGCTGCAGTTTTTATTTCTTTAAAATCTCTTAGTTCTCTTTGTTTAATTAATATCGCTATTTCTTTTGTAATTATCCAGTTAATATTTAGCATTTTATTTATTTTGTTCTGCACTTCCTTCCAAAATTTCTGAACTTCAACACACTCCCAGAACATATGCATGAAAATTCCTTTCTTTTGGCAACCATGCCAACAGTTGCCTTTCCCTTTCCCCTTTGCCTAGGGGTGTTGAAGTTGTTGTCACGTGATGTATCACAGCTTTGCAAAACACGGGCTAGGTGTGGCCAGCATGTGATGTATCTGGCCCATGGACCATGAGCTTGGCACCCTTGCTATTGTCCTTCTGAGTTGATGAAACACATTTTTAAATCACCCTGAAAACTACCGGAGACATGGTTACGTAACTCTTCTCTCAAACTGCTGGTTTTCACCTCATTATTTTCAAATGCAATAGATCTCATCTAGCTCATCTGGCTCATCTGTAAATCTTTGTACATCTCTATGAATCTAGATATAATATATACTGCAAACAACTGTAAATCTCATTTGTGAGAGACCAGTGCAGATCATTAATTCTGGGAAAGCAATGAAATCGTTTTAAACCAGATTGTCCTTCTAAACAATAAAGCAGAAGCAGGTCCCAGTTATTGCTCTTGATAATCACCAGGAAGCATGCTATTTAGGAACCCTACCATTGTACTGTAGTAGTGGTACTTGTTTCTTTGCTTCTTTTTCATAACACCAACACCTTTCTGAAGCTTTTCTAACCTAATTAAGTTCCTGCCTTCCCCCACAGTAGACACTTGCCTGAAATAACATTGCAGCATTGCAATAAGACACATGAAGGGCAAGACATTTATTAGGAGTTGCTGTTTTCAACCTTGCCAAAATAAATAAAGCAGCTCAGTCATCACTTTTAAGAAGACAGCAGAATTTGTGCATCAACTTATGCAGGATGGAAGACAACCAAAGAAAGAAAGATAGACAATAATCTATTATGCATTTTAACGGGCACTTTCACATTTCTCCATCTGCAGCTAGAGAGGGAGAGTGTGAGTGAACACATGCCTCCAAGAACAATTGAAAAAAAGGCAATAAAATATTTGGGAAATTATGAATGCACTGTGGGAGAAGCCAGTGTAGGAATAAAGTGGAAGACTCGAGTTAAGTAAGATTAAGAAAAAGTTACGATGCCACGTTTTCTTATGCCACATAAGAAAATAATACATTAAAATTAAATCTGCCAGCAAATAATTTTAACCATTTATACTAAACTATGAACCCAAAGCAACATGAATTCACAAGGAAATGCCTTACTTTGCTAGGAAAACAGGAATCCCTGGGCTCCACTCAAACCAAATTAAAGAGAAAACAGATGACTAACAGCTTGTGTTAAAATGTAAACGCAATAAGGAAAGTCATCCCTGCTGGAGTTCTAGCTGACCCAATGGGGGCACAACACAAATGACCTTTCTTGTATTTTTAAGAAGATAAGCTTCTAGAAATAGGACACACAAGAGTTCAATTGAAAATACTCAGTTTACAAGGCACTTGTTTCAAAGGTCATTTTACTATGAACAATTAAGCAGGCTGGATATCCTCTGATGGCTAAAGGCTGAGAAGGCGCCTGCTAGTCTTTCTTTCAATTTTACAACAAAATACAAAATCATTGTATTGCACTGATTATAATACTAACTTACAGAATGGGACTGTTGTATATTTTTTTCCTGGGCTTTGCAGTTAGATAGATGCTGATGCAAAGAAAATAATGGCTCGGGTCATAAATTGTGCAGGGCTGAAGAGGACATCAATCTTTTTACCTTCCTAGATATCCTCATCCAGAGAGTCAGCCAGGACAAATTAGTAATACCGGTCTATTGAAATACCACATATATCAGTGCTTCTCAAATAGTGGGGTGGCCCCCCTGAGGGGGACATGGAGCAATGCCGGGAGGGGGTGTGTGACCCCTGAGAATATATTCTCTTTTTTTTTACTGCAGGGAGCAGAGGTTTTATTGCACCCAACAATAGCACACAGCACAGAGCAGGAGGTCTGAAGTGCAGATAACAAATCCTTAAGACAGAAAAATATTTGACAGGGATGAAAAGAAAGGAGGAGAGAGATTGTTAGATAGACGAGTCTTTGCACTGACAGAACTTAGCAGAAGCTTGACTTTTTAAACAGGGAACTTTTATTCTGGCATTTTCAGTACCATCCCAGCTCAGCTTAAATAGAACAACAAACAGACTTCTGAAAGCTCCTTTTATAGTGTGGCTGCCAGACAGCCAATCAATCACATTGCTTTAACTTCCCACTATAAAGGCCTCTTGTGCTTAGCCAATCAGGCTACAGCATCAGACTTCCGGGTCGGTTGTAAATTGGACTTTGCGTTTCTGGTGGGATTGTAAGTCAATGACTTAACAGAGATGGAGATAATGAGACAAATGTAAGTATCCCGAAAGCTAAGGCAAAAAAATATGACAAAGTGTATGTAGCGCTTCTCTTCACTGTGACTACAGTGGGAGACAAGGAAAGACCAGTATGTTTACAATGCCTAAAAATGTTGGCAGCGGACAGCATGAAGCCAAATAAATTAAGGTGTCACTTAAACACATTACACCCCAATCACACTGATAAGCCACATTTTGTCAGCGAAAATGTGCCGAATATTGCAAACAATCATCCTGGTGGAGAATTGGGGGAAGCGAAATGTTTACTTCTTACGGGTGGGTGGGTGGGAAAAATTAGAAAGCACTGACCTACACCAACCAAGTAGTCTACTATTAAAGCAAGAGTCCTATCTCGCACAAGAAAATCTGTTCTATTTAGACAAGCACAAACCCATCCGAACATCAGAAAAAGGAAATAGATCATCTATATCAGGGATGTCAAATTCATGATGGCACGTGACATATCACAACTCCCCCCCCCTTTTGCTAAACAGGGCTTGGGCAGTGTGTGAATCATCCAGCCCACACCCCTGATCTATATAATCTATATAATATCTGTTGTGGCATAGTGGTTAGAATGCAGCGTTGCAGGTTAACTCACTGTTCACTGCCAGGAATTCAATTCTGACTAGCTTAATAATAATAATAATAATAATAATAATAATAATAATAATAATAATAATTTATTAGATTTGTATGCCGCCCCTCTCCGAAGACTCGAGCATTGTGAAGTAGTATAGAAGTCTAAATATAAAAATGAATGAATGAATGAATGAATAAACAAACAAACAAACAAACAAACAATAAATAAATAAATAAATAAATAAATGCTATTGCTATTGTTTTCTTCCAACAAACTGGATTTCCATACAATTTCATCAAAAAATGACTGCCCATTCAACCCAATGTAACAAAACCAACAGCAGCTGCAAAAAAGATAACATTGCAGTGCATAAAAAACATCTCAGAAACCATCAGCATTTATCTAACTGCAAAACCCAGAAAAAATATATACAGCAATCCTATACAACCACTTGGCATTAGCATAGCACACAAACCAACTCAAGCCCTCCAAAACATTTTAAGTAAAGCAAAAGACCCAGTAGTCCCAGAATTAAAAACAGGAATTATTTACAACATAAAGTGTAAGAACTGCAACAGTCACTATGTAGGATGGGCAGGAAACTAGCAGAGCATATCCATGAACATCAAAGAGCAGTCAGAAGACATGAAAACTCCCTAATTTTGCAACACAGAGACTTAACCATAGTTTCAACTTGAAAACTGTGACCATTTTAGACCAAGTTAAGTCTGAAAAACATTAGAGAATTCCTGGAAACTTAGCACTCTGATAAATCAGCCATCAATAGGCATATAGTCATAAACAGCACCTACAAACCATTCAACAGAAACAACGAACAAGCCAAAAAAAGGGAACAAATACCAACCCCTTCCCCCACACACACTAGCAATCAACACCTAGATGAGTAAATATTAACATCAAGTTTAACATCAGACTAACAATCAAGGACCTGCCAAATAAGCTAACATAAGCAGGTCAATGAAAGAACCATTAAGATTAGTCTCACTAAAACTGACAGAGCAGGCCACATGAATAAAATGACAACAAACACCATTTCTTACCAGTACTGTTGGTGTTACCTAGTTTCGACAATGAAACCATTTTCAGAAAATAACCAATTTCGGAGCATCAAGGACCTCATTTCAACCCTGAACTACAAATATTCTCCTCTATTGATGCTGAGTAGCATTTGCAAGGCTTAAGGCACTTATTTTGGCCCCGAGAGCCTTTCCCGACGTCCAAAAATATCACTCCACATTTAAAATCATTCCCACTCATGGTTAACAAGGGTGTTGGTGGCTAAACAGCATACCCAAGATATTGCTCACCTATGTCATATGCTAATGTATTTAACTATTGAATAAAGCAATTAGCTGTCTTACATGACATACTAAGTGGTACAGAAATGATTTACAGGATCCTTAAACCACAGGGGTTAGGATCATATGCCATATTGAATCAAGATCAAACAAACCACATTATTATACACTGCTCAAAAAAATAAAATAAAGGGAACACTTAAAAAACAGAATAAAACTCCAAGTAAATCAAACTTCTGTGAAATCAAACTGTCCACTTAGAAAGCAACATTGATTGACAATCAATTTCACATGCTGTCGTGCAAATGGAATAGTTGTGCAAATGAAATATTCGATGAGAATATTTCATTCATTCAGATCTAGGATGTGTTATTTGAGTGTTCCCTTCATTTTTTTGAGCAGTATATATTAGAATGATATGTGACCCTAGTCACACGTGTTTATCTGTTCTGGAAAACTGAGTGATTTGTTATAAATCGTTAAAACCAAGGAAGCTCTTTGAACTGGAAGACAACTATCCAAATATGTTTTATAGAGCCATGAGAATGCTACTATCATTAATAAACATTTACCGCTTTAAGAGAATTGCTTGTGGGTTCCACCTTCCCTTGTCACATTACTTGGTTAATTAAGTTATTAAAGTATTGTTTTCAGCATTTAAGTGCTCTAGTTTCATTTTTCAAAATATCTGCTCCGAATGCCTCCCCTTCAGGTTGTTGGTTATAGTATGGGATTTCAAACCAATTTGCGAACGTAACAGTAACAAACCATCTGTTATTCCAGCAGTTGTTTATATTGGAATGAAATTTCAATTAAGTTTTATTAGCATATCTGCAAACGACGAATCCCTTATGAAACTTTGTTGTCTGCAAACTCCTGTCGATTACAGTTTCTTTCTTTGTGCTTCTTCTATGCCATCAGAAATACTTTAGACAGCTCTTGTGTTTCCTCAGTAAGTCCCATATGGCAGGAAAAATGGAAAAGTTGTACCATGAATGCATATTGCAGTAATACAGCTGGTGTGTAAATAATCTCTTTGGTTTGTCAAGGGAGCACAGAGATTGCTTTTGCAACCTCCCAATTGATTCATTACATTCAGGGACAATATATTTCTGGCTGTTTGCCTGGCTACTTCTGTTTGTTGGTTGTGTTTTATTTTTACCAATAAAGAGAGCATCAACGCAGCTTCGTTTAGATGCTGGAGCTCGGTGTGGAAGGTCAGCACATCAGGGGGGTATCAGGTGAGGAAGAGTAGCACAAATGATTGGAATCGCACATAGAGAGGCAACTCTTAACCTCTTGGCTAAGAAAGATGTATTTCTTTTCTCCAAACGTGAAAAATGTTCTAGTTGTTTAATCTGAAATGTTTCTTGCACTCATTTAAAAGTAAAAATCCTCCAAGGCAGCTGAAGCAATATAGCCACTTATAATTAAAAAAAAATCTAATAATAAAACATTAATTTATTAAACCAGATGTTAAAATATCCAGGCCAGGATTGGTTCATGAGTGTTTGTTATGTAATGTGTATACACATTGCATCCTTTAGCAAGAGAAAGAGGGCATTTCTCTGTATTTTGTGGATACTGAAAGAACCATTACTCAAAATCACAGGACTAGAATCTTCAACATTTGATAGAATATTTGGGGAGTTATGGTTCTAGCATGCTAAGCTTACTGGATGCTTAATCTGCCTGTTTTAGTGTTTATTTTTAAAAGTAGCAATACCCCAACAACAACATCCAACCACAGTACTGAAATGTACTTTGATCAGTGTGATTGCTAAAGGCTGAAGCTAAGGCTGTGAGGTCAAAGGTTGCCATCATGAGGCAAAGGGGAGGGGGCAAATGATGAAGTGCTCATGACAGCATCATCACATGCTTGCAATGGATCTCAGCGGTACAAATACATCATGGTGGCATTTGTGTGATGAAGCTGCCTATGTGCATCACCATCTTGGCATCATCATATTCTGCTGCAGATTGTGCTGCTGACTACCCGATTTATATATATGTCTCTCTGTGTGTGTGTCACATGTTTTTGCTGAATTGAAAATTAAGAAAGACTAGGATAGATCTATTTCGGCATTGTTCTGGCCTCATCAGCTAGCCAAACCCTCACTGGGATTTGAACTTGCAGCCTTTGCCTTGTAAGGCAGAGAATTAACCTCTAGGCTACAGTATCTAATCCCTTCAGCTTTATATCAGGGAAGGGTTATATGTTTTTTCTGTCAAATCACCCTGGCATATTAAAGGAGCATCACAGCTTCCTTTTTGCCTCTCGGCCCAACCAAGGGCCATTTCCAAGGCAGTTAATTTATTCATAGCCAACGAACTATATTTTGTATGTGTCACACACACATATATATATGATTACCTGTAAGAGCAGGTTACAGTTACATAAGCTCATAAACAATAAAGAGTATCAATCTTAAATCTTGAGGTGGTTATAATTATTACAAACTACCATTTTCTCTGAGAAAAATCCAATTTTATAAATGTCAAACAATATAATGCTGCCAATTTGTAAATCAAATATAATATGACCTTCAACAACAAATAAGCATATTCTGAAATTACTTTGGCACATGGAAGTTAAAATAATTATGCCGTATTGCTTACGGCTTGCTATATTATTGTTGCATATTTCATTTCTTGTAAAACTTTGCTTTAATCTTATCTCTGCTTCTTTTATCTTCCAGAGCTGAATGCAGTTTTAAATACAATTTCTATAATTGAATATATTTTTTAAAATTCTGAATTGTGGCCAAAAGCAACTGTAATTGCAGATGATAGCAAGAAGCTTTCTCTACCAGGCTTCATGATACATTAAAAAGAAAGGGGCAATTAGTTGCCAGTACAGTATTTTTTCTCACAAATCCAACCATGGGCTGTACAGATTTCAAGAGCAAACTTTCAGGCACCTGACTGAAGCAACTGAACAACAACAGATATTTTTCAACTAATTCTGATGCCAAACCACAATGGCCAATTGTGCAACAGCAACTTACCTCTAAGCAAGTTGTATCAATAAATACTGTGCCTCTATAATGGTATATAACACCAAACAAAAATAGAAGTTTGATGCCACCTTATTTAGACTACTTTAAAATACAGGAAGGGCACTTCTGCCTCATAATAATTTTTGATTATTTAACCTTCGTCTCTGAGGGGCGGCATACAAAGCTAATAAATTATTATATTATTATTATTATTATTATTATTATTGTTGTTGTTGTTGTTGTTGTTGTTGTTGTTGTTAACCTCTTCCTCATTCACCACTGAGATATAGTGGCATGTGTTGCCATCATTTTTTAGAGGGGCCACACTGTTGAATTTTGGTGGCAAATCATTTGAAGTGACATGAAAGGGAGAAAGTTGACAAATGAAAAACATTCAAAATGCTGCACATTTGCAATAAATTAAACTCCAGAAATATTGGATGGTAGTAAAAAAACCAGAAGGATAAACGGAGGACTGCTTTCATGCCTTTTCCTCAAGATGTCATGAAAATCGTAGCTGGCCACTGACAAAACTGGACCTGGCTTAGAAATTTAATAAATGAATGAATGAATGAATGAATGAATGAATGAATGAATGAATGAATGAATGTGAAATGTTTTCCCTGAGTGTGGATACGTGTGAATTTATTCATCTATTTTCCTGGTCCTATAGCTCTTAATAGTTTGTAAAAGGTTCAGCATGATCATGGGCCCATTCATGATTATGCATTAATTCTTTAAAAAAGGGGAAATCATGAAGTCCTTCCTTCTGAATTAAAAATAGTAAGTTGGTAGCTATATCCTGTTTCCAACATCATAAAGGCACTTTATAATCCTCCTCCTCCTCTAATAAATATGTTTTTAATATTGCATGATTATGAATGTGGTACCATTTCTACTAATATTTTTATTTTTTATTGGATATTATTAGCAAAACATATGTAATTGTGGGTAGGCCATATGAAAATAAGGTTCAGCTACTTGTACATGTAGTCTTTAACGTAGAATCATTTGTTTAGTGACTGATCAAAGTTTAAACGGCACTGAAAAACTAACGTATGTATGTATGTATGTATGTATGTATGTATGTATGTATTTATTTATTAGATTTGTATGCCGCCCCTCTCCATAGACTCGGGGCGGCTTACAACATGTCTCCATACTTACAACCATGGCAGCATCCCCAGCCACATGATCTAAATTCAGGTGGTGGGCATGCATTTATGACGCAACTGTGATGATTCACTTAATTGTGGCAAAAAAAAAAGATCAACATCAGGTGCAACTCACTGAACTACCTTGTTTAGAAATGGAAATTCTGTTCCCAACTTTGGTTGTAAGTTGAGGACTACCTCTAATACATTTGTGGTTGTGTAGCAACAAAATAAATTAGGAATTAAATGTGGAGCGAATGGGGAGCCTTCCAATCTCCTGACTCAAATTGGCCTGCATGCTTCATACACAGTTCAAATACCCTTATATAAGAAATTGCTGTTTGAAATTATTGGAATGCAATTCCGAAAATCAATTGTGTTTAATTCTTTAAAAATGGACCTAGTGGCAAATTATATGTGAAAGGTGGGAAGATCTGTCCATTCGGTTTCTTTGATGTTGCTTGGAGCCAGTCAAGAAGACTATTGGAAAAACTCATCTGGTGGGGGATTGTCTCACTTCCGACTCACTTTTTAGTGCTTGAGTCAGGCTTGGGGTCTGGGAGAAGTAGAGCCCATTGGATGAGTTGTTCCTCAGCATTGAGAACGGTTTATCAATTTTATATTTGGTGTCTTTTTTATTAGGCGGTTTAACTGGATTTATTACAGTACTGGATTTATTACAGCGGCTGTCGTGAGCCGCTCCGAGTCCTTGGAGAGGGGCGGCATACAAATCTAATAAATTATTGTTGTTATTATTATTATTATATTATTATTATTATTATTATCATCATCATCATTGTTGTTCTTTCGTGATGGATGGTGCTCTTTCTGAATGGCTGGAGCAGCAATTTGGATATTGGAGAGGAGTTTTTGTTTTGTTTTGAAATTTACAATAAACCTAGAATACTTCAAAGCTTAGACTACATTTTAAAAGACTAGTTCTTACTCTGAAATGGCAGAAAAATATCTCCCCATTTTCAAAAGTCACTCTGGAGCCACTGAAGAGAGTTCAAAGTCTGCAAACAATTTTGGAGTTTCAGGTTACCTCAGAACTAAAATACTGTATAGTGAAATGTTTTATGTATGCAAAACTTCAAAGTTTCTGAAAAGCAAAACAATTTTTTCCCTCAAAACTATCTGCATCACCAGGATAGAATAGAATAGAATTCTTTATTGCCGAAGTGTGATTGGACACACAAGGAATTTGTCTTGGTGCATATGCTCTCAAGTGTGCATAAAAGAAAATATAGATTTGTCAAGAATCATGAGCTATAACACTTAATGACTGTCAGAGGGGTCAAATAAGCAATGAAGAAACAATCAATATTAATAAAAATATTAGGATACAAGCACAACAATCACCAAAACACCACCACACCTTTTTTGAGACAGCCAGAGCAAAGCAATAGTGATTAATCCAAGGCCAGAGATTTTCATAGCATGATGGATATTTATCCACTCCTTGTGCAACATCTTAAATACTACATCAGACTAGAGGCAGGATCTATCTTCAACTGTGGTTTAGACTATCTTTAAAATGCCATATTTGGGGAATCAAAGCAGTTAATCAGTTTTCTCTGGATTATGCTTCCTCCATTCCCTAACATAGAAACCGGCAATTATAGAAACTCTATAGAATGCCAAAATAACCAAGGGGCACAGCTAAACACATGATGAAAAGCATTTATCTTGCATGGCTGTAATGTAATCTGAAATGCTTTTATATTTGGAATTTTGGATCCTAACTCGAGTCCTGTTTTTGAAAGAGGGATTTCCTGCCTAACCTTTTACAACAATCCTTTAAACTCTCTCAGAATTCTTTATACTAGCATGAGATTTCATAAAGTGGGTTGCAGCATAATTAATAATGATTTTCAGCACACAGTAACAAAATATTTGAATGCTCGATGTTACTTGGTTCATAGCACAATGTATATGCGCAAGGGAGCAGAAACACCAGGAAGTCATTTTAATCTTTTAATAGATTAAAGCAAACCTAGCAACATATAAACATTACTGTTTTGCCTTAGTTTATAAAACCCCTAAGAAATATGAACTTTCTTAAACTTAAAATGTATTCATCATGGAAATTGACTGGAAGAATAAATTATGTAATACCACAAGGTAAAACAAAACTGCTCTATGACCAATTTTATGCAAAAGGCCAAATATAAATAAGAGGCATAATTTAGATTCCTTCTATAGTGAAAATTGATTTTGTATGAATGCTCAAGTCCTTATTTCTATTTAATAAGGTCTGTACAAAATCTTAAATAATAAGCAAAAATGCCATTTCAAAACATTTTAATACAAGGAAGCAACTAGCGGTCCTCTGGCTTGGTTTTTATCATAATCTGGAATTTGGCAGCTAAAGCCAACATTAGTTATTCCAATGCAAGTGAATTCTGACATGTAATTTTTCCCTTGGCACACCATAAATCACTACAGAACAAATGCCAATTCTGCCATCCTGCGATAGACTCCACACGGAAATGTTGGCGGTCAAAATGGGAAGCCAATGTCATATTCCATACTGACTACATCTTAGTAACTTAGATATAAAGTGTAGCATATTCATATTATTTATCCTTTTAATTTAAATAACAAAAGCAATAATTGGGAAAGTATGAGAGATAACAAGGTGTGTTACCGTACAATTCTCGCTCTTACTAGTCAGGCAAATATTTATTAGTCAAAGACCAGTACAATTAAAAATTCTCAGTATCTAATTTAAAATTCTGGAATAAAATAATAAAATCTATATTGAAATCATAATTTGTCAGCCTATCAGCTACATACAAACAAGGGCATAATAATGTAACATTAGTCCTTAAATTGTGAAGTCCTATAGTTATTAGGTACTAAACAGGGTAATATTAAAAGTGGTGTATTAATTGAATAAAAGGGTTATAATGGATTCATCAGGTTCCAGCCAATTTTAGTGCCGCTGTGTAGAATCTAGCTACTTGCGCTGTAACTACAGTCTGTTGGTCTTTAAACAACCACTGAAGATAAATGGTGTCAGAAGAGTTAGGTTATCTGAAAAATAAATTTTGTTCAAATATCTGTATAAAAAGAGCAGCAAAGAGCTTTTCAGATAGTGGTATCCCTTTATATTTGCTGTCCAAGATAGCAAAGGGAAGTCTCTTACCAAAGGTTTGATCAAATCTTTTGTTACCATTTTTAGGACCAGTTTGCCTAGCAGGTTCTTCTAACAGGAAAACAATTTTTTGCATGAATCGTAAACAATACATTCCTTTTATTACCATCTTACTACCTAAGTTGTGAACTAGATACTCTTTCTAAATTGTTTTTTAAATATTGATCCTGAAAATATGCAATATATGTAATATAATATGTAATATAAAAGTTTCTCTCTTTTTTGTGTCAAAATTGTCTCTGGCTAAAAAGCTAGTTCTTTATAAGAACACCAGCTTTTTTTACAGTACTGGCACTGAATAGATCTCCTTTACTTACCAATATAGCTAGTAAACACTTCATTTAGTCCCTTTATACTTGGATATGCGCTTATCTGAATACAGGGCATACCAAATTAATGTATCGAGAGCATTAATATATTAATCCCATGTTTTCTGGTGGTTGACTCAATTAAGTTGGAAACTTTAACCTGCATCTTTAATCACTAGGAGACACAAATGCACATCTACCATTGGTTATCCATTATACTATGTCATTTTTACACCTGCTATAAAAATAGAAAAATCACTGAATATAAGTTACTGAATATATATGATACAGGATTTTTTCACTACTTTTAAAAATATTTTTAAATATTAAATATTACAATTTAACAGGCCTGTGTTCATACATTTTTTAAAAAAATATCTGCAACAACCTATTCCATAGATAGGATTCAATCTCTCCCACCCAACATATTACACAGATTAACAGTAGGCAGAATTACCTCAAAATAGTGCAAACTAAAGACACAACAATTGTGACAAAGTGCTAAGAAAAACAAGAAGCACTAGGTTTGGATTTAAATTTAAAAATTATGAAGCTTAAAATTGTTATGACCACAGATTAGAATAACATTATAGGAAAAATAACTTTGTTAAGATTAACTTATAACTGGGCATTGCAATTGAAGTAACAGTATTTTTCAAATCATATTCTGAAAATGTGCTGCTTGTTTTTGTGGAAACCTTATTTTTAAAGTATGTATTTTACTGAACATTTTTTTCTTCACTGATACCTATAACTCTCTTAAATTCCAAAGTGCAAACAAAAATTGGTTTGCTTAAGTATTATTGTCTTAAGTAGTCTATAAACAATTATAGTTTACTTATTTTCTAGAGACCTTTACTTATTTTTTGTTTTATTATTAGTTTAAAAGAAAAAATAAAAATTAGAAATTGGAGAATTACTTTAGGCACACTACCTTATTTCCTATACTCAATGAGAACAGATTTTTATATGAACAGGAAACATTTCATTATATGAAAACTGCCCTTGAATTTCAGAGGCAGGTAATCACAAAACGTGGCAGATTTGGAGACAGCTAAAATTAAGAAAGAAAACAACAACCAACCAGCTGCATAGTGCAAAGTCTGAGTTGTGCATTAATCTGAAAAATATCTGTGCATCCTAAACAAGCCTACACTTGTAAAAAAAAAAAAATTCCTTTAAAATGTTTTCTTATTAAACATTAAAACATTTCCACTTCGATTTTACTATTACTATTGATTGCTACATTGTGTATCCTGGAAGCTTGTTTATTACTAATTCACTGATATGTTTACACTGATTTGTATTATTCATCTTTCTGAAGCTATCCTCTTTTTCGTTGCCTTGACCCCTAAATTCAATGTCAGACATATTAGAGGGCAAGTAAGAACTAACTTGAGATGTCCTTGCAGAATGGCTGTTTTCTAGAGTTGATTGGTTTTTTACTACATTACACTTTTTATCAGGCTGTATTTGTTTGTCCTCAAAAGTCTGTGTAACTTTTTCCTTTTCATGAATTGCAAGTAGGTCTCTTAAAGTTCTTGCAAGGCAATCATCATCAAATTCGTTCAATCCAATGCCCAATTTGTTTTTGTTAGATTTTAAGTCATGTGTCTTTTTAAGAGTCTGAACAGGAGACATAGCTAAAACCTTCGGAAGAAGAGGTGAAATACATTTAGCAGGAAGACTTCTGGAATTTTTGGAGTTGGAGTCAATGCCTGACTGACTGAGATCTGAGTTTATAGATAAAGGTTCAGGACTATGCTCTGGAGCTTCAAAGCTTGCATCACAACTGTCAACACTGGTAAAATCTTCTGAATAGGCTACATTTTCAGTATTAACTATTACACTATCTGAATTCTGATGCGCATGACTCTTTTCCAAGTTGTTGATGTGCCTATCTTTATATATATGTGGAATGTTACAATCACGTTGCAGACATTTTTCTCTCTCAGCATCTACTGGGTGGTCAAAGGCTTCAGTGTCCTGTAAAAAGACTCTGGGCAGATGGACTTCCAAGCTCTTTTCTTTATGATTAGAGTCAACACTTCCATACAAGTACTTCCCTTTGGCATTGTCTTTATTCTTCACATAATTGGCTCCAATTTTTTTGGTAATACGGGAGCTTATTTTCTTTTTGGTCCCAGAGCTATTTCGGCCAACACTGCTTTGTATTAAAGTCTCCACATTTTCATTAATTTGAGCATTTTGATCAGAGATGCTTTTTTCATCGTATTGCTCAGAAGACTTTGGACGATAGTCAAGGGAGCCCTTGAATATTTTTTCTTTAGTCAAAGAGCTTTTACCTTTTTTTTCAAATGACATGTCGCCAGGTTTTTTCCTACGATGTTCTCTCTTTTCATGACCCTTCAACATACCCGGACTAGATCGCTGAACACGAAGCTTTAATGTATTTGTCAGCCCAGAAGAGGATTTCCTTCTAGTGGGAGAATGTTCTTTAGGATTAACTTTTTCAAGGCTCAACGGTCTTTCAGTGTGTGCTGATTTTGTACAATTTCTGCCAGGACAGATAGGAGACATGCATTTTAAATGATCTGGGCGATTCCTTTTAAACTTAGGGCTACGTGATCTTCCTCTTTCTTTGCGATGTAGGGCGTTCTTCTTATCATCCCAGCAGGCACACAGATTCTTATTACAAGGCAAGATTTTTGTACCTTCCGCATTTTGATATAGCCATGCCAACTGAGGATGCACGGTAGAGGGTCCTGGTGGTAGGGGCTGGCTATTTAGCAAGGAGAGTTCTACCAGTAAAGCGTTCAGTAGAGGCAACTGAGTTAAAGTCTGCCTGAGTTGTTGTTCGGAAGTACTTGGGGTTGGTACATTGGTGAGTAAGGGTGACAGATCCTTCTCGGCACTAACTAAAGGCTCCTCCTTAACAAAAGGTAAAGAAGTTCCTTCTTTGGGAAGTGAATCTTGGGCGGCCATGATTATCACTCTTGTTCCTGCTTTAGAGTAACTTTCCGTTGGATGGCTGTAATACATTGGTGGGGGATAAAAGGCATTGTTGTCCAGCTCTCCTGCAATTTCTTCTTCGCTGGAGCTGTCAGACAAGGGCTCCAGCTCTGTATCAGGGCTGCTCAAGGACCCCTGGCTGCCACCGCCTGGGGCAGGGTCCCGGCCCTCCTCTAATTTTGAGATGAAGCCCAGGCGGAGCTTCCGTCCCGCCGCTCTCCTCGGCCGACAGTCCCCAGCGAGGGCTTCATCGTCCACCGCCTCCCCTTGCTCCAAGTGGTCGAGGCCCGAGGAGCCCAGGCTGTGGAGGCGGTAGCTCAGCGCCAGCTCCCCCACTGGCTCTCCCAGCAGGTCGCGCACCGGGAAGTGGCCCCTTCCAGTCGCCGGGCCGGAGCCGGGCAACAGCTCCTCGGCGGCGGCCGCCAACGATATACTAGACGAGCCGATGAGGCGGGCGGGGCCCTGGTTGGGAGGCAGCGCCAGGAGCAGAGCGTGGAGCGGAGAGCGCCTCAGGATGCCCTTCAGAGCGTCCGCCCGCAGCCTGAAGAGACAGGACTTGCCCCGCCCGAAGGGCACCACCGGCCAGGACGCGGCCCGCGGCGCATGAACCAGGAGGGTCGGGAAATCCAGCAACCGGAGAGCCACGGACGGCAGGCAAGGCCCGCTGTCCGGGAGCAGCGACGGTAGCAGCCTTGGTTGCACGCGCGCCGACTCCACCAGTAGCTCTAACGAGAAGAGGTGCTCCCTGCAGCCGTCGCCCCCCTCCATGCCAGCCCCGGCGGGAAGGCGCCCCAGATGGCCTCTCGAAGGCAGGAAGGCCGCGGCTCTCGCGAGACTTTTGAGGCAACCCGCGCGACAGCCGGCGACGCGGCCTCCCCCGTGTATAATGATCGCTATGGAAGCCGTTGGCTAGCGACGACGGTTTGCCGTCGCTGCGCTTGGGCGCGTGGACGGGAGGAGAGGGGGGTTGGAGGCCGCAAAGGCTTCTGGGAATGCGGGCCTCTCGTGGGGGAGTGGGACCACAGGATTCCGAGATGCTTAGAGCAGTGTTTCCCAACCTTGGCCACTTGAAGATATCTGGACTTCAACTCCCAGAATTCCCCAGCCATTTGCTGGCTGGGGAATTCTGGGAGTTGAAGTCCAAATATCTTCAAGTGGCCAAGGTTGGGAAACACTGGCTTAGAGAACGCTTCGGAAGCATAGCTGCACCAGAGTATCCCCTGTCCCCTGTCCTAAAGTTTCTATTTTACTAATATCATGTAAATAAATATTATTGTATCTTTGTGTTCCACCATTAGGTACTTGACAAAACAAACAAATAAAAATAAATAAAAATAAATAAAGCAAAGGTGCTTTTTCAAGAGGTAGCTGCACTTCTGGGGTTTCTTTGAAGGCATTTCGCTTCTCATCATTGGTCATCACTACGCAAAAAGGGTGTTGAGTGCAGAGAAGAGTGACAAAGATGATTAGGGGACTGGAGGCTAAAACATGAACGGTTGGGTGAACTGGGTATGTCTAGTTTAAACGAAAAGAAGGCTTGGGGAGACATGATAGCAGTGTTCCCATATCTCAGAGGTTGCTACAAAGGGAGTCAACCTATTCTCCAAAACACCTGAGGGTAGAACAAGAAGCAATGGGTGGAAACTAAACAAGGAGAGAAGCAACTTAGAACTAAGGAGAAATTTCCTGATACTGAGAACAATTAATCAGTGGAACAACTTCCCTCCAGCACTGGGAAGTTTTTAAGAAGATGTTAGGTAACCATTTGTCTGAAGTGGTCTAGGGTCTCCTGCCCAAGCAGGGGGTTGGACTAGAAGACCTCCAAGGTCCCTTCCAATTCTGTTGTTATATTATTATTAGCATCCATGAAACGTCATCAGCTCTTCCTGGATGAGAAGGGAACCGTTCTTCAAGAAAAATCCAGAAAGTCCAATTGCGTCTTGATAACTTTTAGACCACCATGACCAAGATGACTGATTTCAGGCTGAAGATTTAGATCGCGCAGTTCTCCAAGGAGACACAAACTATGAGTTGAATACATTGACCCACAGCTAATACTGTTGCTTCCCTGTCTGATGATGGTTTCTGGAGTACTAATTATTCATTAAACATGAATGTGCTGATAAGTTCTAGAGCCCAAGAATACTTTAAAAACTTTTTCTCACTTTGTATTTTAAAAAGTTTCCCCCACTCTTCTTTCCTTTTTTGAAAAAGTTTTTTTATTTTTGTTAACTCCATATTCACACATATATTACTGCATATAACCATACAAACATTTCCATAACATATATTATGTCTTTCTAGTCAATCTACTTACTTCAACATCTTGATCATATTGATGAAATTATCAGTCTATATTCATATTTCTCTTTTTCACTCCCCTCCTACTCTCTCCATCTCTTCCATCTACCTTCTATACCCTCCTTCCTTCCTTCCTTCCTTCCTTCCTTCCTTCCTTCCTTCCTTCCTTCCTTCCTTCCTCTCTCCACCCTGCCTCTACCTCCCTCTACATACTTCCTCTATCTCCCTCTAATCCTTCCCTTGGGTGATTTTTAATCTATTAAACTTTTATGCTAACCAGACTGATAATATATTACTAACTTGTTATATTCTTATAGTACTCCATCTCTTATAATATGTTCCCCCCCTTTTAAAGTATTTGTTACTATTATCTTTTAATTTTGGTATACACTTTTACCCTACTATCACCCTTCTCTTACATTCTAATTTTAAATGTAAGAAAAACATTTTTATTAAATTATAGAATAAAATACAAAAATATGGAAACAAATAATGGGACACAGTGGGGAAGAAAAGGTGGAGGGAGGGGGAGAAAAGAGAGAAATCTTGACTTCCAACTCTCTGTTGCAGTAGAATAAAGCATTAACATCGAACCTCAGCTTTTTACTTTTCCCAAAAAATATAAACTAGCCATTTCTATAACAATAAATCAATCTAATCAGTAAAGCCCAAACCCAAATTTTCATTTCCCCCCACCTCCAGTACAAGTCCAGAAGTGGTCTTCATACAACAACAAAATACTTATAGTCTTTTCTTTAATCAAACATGTCAATTTAGCCATCTCTGCCAGTCCCATCAACTTTTGTATTCATTTGTCCATGGTGGGAATCAAAGTGGTGTGATTCAGCCTGAGGCTCCTCAGGGAACGGCTGGAACTCTGCCGGATCCATGCTCAGAGAGGGAGGACGATGAACAGGAGGGGGAGGACCAGGCAGAAGAGGAAGAGGAGGAGGGAGAGCAGCCTGAGACTCCCGGGGGGGGGGGCTCTCCCCAGTGAGTAGCCTGGATTCATTAGATGAAGACGCCCAGGCTATCATAGATATGAGGCAGAGACGGGCAGCCCAAAGAAGGGGCCAATTAGCAAGGTATTTCCATCCCTGAATTGGTAACAGCTGGGTTTGGGTGTGGTTCTCCTCAGCAGGGTTGAACAGGCAGGCCCGCCCTTACTGTATTGTGGAGAGTTATCTATTGGGAGTCCTGTGACCTTGCTTCGATTCTCTGATCCTGGCTTGTGGCTTCGAAGGCTGAAGACTTGGGGGAGGCGTGGGTTTTATTACCTCCAGTGTTGGTTTTGCCAGCAAGAATCCTGTTTTATTGCCTGGCCGTCGTGAAACCTCTGTGAAGCTTCATAACGTTCCTGTCTGTAAGAACAGTTTTTGTTACCTGTGTTTGCTTTCAAATATATAAACTGCCTTTGCTTTTTACCAGTGTGTCTGGATACTCTTTTTAGTTGGTGTTGGCGTCTGGGGGGACCCAGACAGAACACAAAATGCCCTTCCATTTTTGTGCATACAGTAGTTTTGCTGCCCAGAGTCTAAGAATACTGAACTAGCCACAGTAATAAGAGTAGGGTTAAAAGAAGGGTTTCAAAAAGAAGTATTGGGTTAACACACCAGTTTTAATATTGAAGTGTTTGGGATCAGTTGACATGGAGACCTCTCACATGGGAAAGTGAGGTTTGGTGTATTAAGGAACCTCTCCATTTTGGCTGCCGAATAGAATCTAATGGTTCATGTTCAGTTTGTAATATTTTGTATATTAAAAGGGTTCTCGTGTTTTTATGCTTCAAAACTTACTCCTTTGCAGTGTGCAGAACACTTCACAGTGAGAAGAAATAGAAATCTAGCTAAAAATTAATGTAACCCCGTAAAATAGATTAGGTAGCAAGATACTGATTAGCTTAAAGTCACCCACTTGATTAATGGGTTTTGGTTATTCATTATGGTGCTGTAATCATAATATTCTTCTAAATGATGTCTTCTAAAATGATGCATGTTTAAATTCTTTAATTTGGAGAATTAAAAATTGAACATGTGATTATTACTTTCTGGTTAAGTTACATAGTACAGTGGTACCTCGAGATACGAGTTTAATTCGTTCCGGACCTGGGCTCTTAAGTCGAGCAGCTCTTATCTCGAACGACTTTTCCCCATAGGAGTTAATGTAAATAATTTTAATTGGTTCCAGCCCTCAAAAAACTCACAAAGTTAGTCTAAATTATGCAGAAAGACATGTTTTTAATGAAGAAATGTACATGTACATATAAATGAATAATGAAGTTTCTTTCACTTAACTTGTAAACTTTCTTAAACTTTTAAATTTACATATGTTCAACTTCTCTGCCACCCAATCCTGTAGGACAGAGGTCCCCAACCCTTTTTGCACCAGGAACCGGCTTTAAGCGATCAAGAGAGGAATGGGTGAATGAATGGATGGAGGGTGGGAAGGAAGGAAGGAAAGAGGGAAGGGACAGGAACAGAGGAAGGAAGCAAGGAAACTTATGAAAGGGGAGAGTAAGAGAGGAATGAGTGAAGGGAGGGAGGGAGGGAAGAAGGTGGGAAGGAGAAAGAAAAGAAGAAATAGAGGAAGGGAAGGTAAAAGAGAGAAAGAAAAAGAGCAAGAAAGAAAGAAAGAAAGAAAGAAAGAAAGGGGGAAGGGACAGGAACAGAGGAAGGAAGCAAGGAAACTTATGAAAGGGGAGAGTAAGAGAGGAATGAGTGAAGGGAGGGAGGGAGGGAAGAAGGTGGGAAGAAGAAAGAAAAGAAGAAATAGAGGAAGGGAAGGTAAAAGAGAGAAAGAAAAAGAGCAAGAAAGAAAGCTGCAAGCACCCCCCCCGAGCCCCCCAGGCCGGCTGCAACCTTTTAAAACACGCGCGCCGCTTCGCAGCTGTCTCCTGAAGCCGAACGCGGAAGTTAGCGTTTGGCTTCAGGACACACCTCCTTGGCGCTTGTATCTCGAATTTGGGCTTGTAAGTAGAACAAAAATATCTCTCCCCTCCCAGCTCTTATCTCGAGTTGCTCTTAAGTAGAGCAGCTCTTATGTCGGGGTTCCACTGTATAACGAATATTTAACTTTCCTTAATTGTACTCCTATTTGTGTTTTTTCTAAGTAGGTTTATTTGAATCAATGACTGTTAATTGATAATTACATGTTTTCATTGGTATACCTATACATCAGCGGTGAAATCTACTTACCTTTCCCATTGGATTTGAAGTGCACGCACATGTGCTCAGGTGCGCACTTTTTCACACTCTGTGAATGCACAGAATGTTTTGTGCATGCACAGAAGGTTAAAAAAAGTGGTGGCATGTGGCTATGGTTTGCATCGAGAAAACATTACTGAAGTGAGATATGAAAGCACTTTTCAAATACCTGGAAAGATGTCACATATATTATCAGGATGTAACAAATTCTTATTTCAGAATTTGTTACAAGAAAACATATTTGAATCAAATGTTACAATCATTTTTAAAAACCCCAATGGTAAGATCAGCAGACAGTGGAATCAATCACACAGAGAGCTGATAAGCCATCTTCAAGCAAAGGCTGGGAAGCTATAACTGTATCTCTGATTATTTAATTTAGATTCTTGTTTTGAGTAGGGATTGATCTTAATAACCTACATATCCTCTTAAATTCTAAGATTCTAAATTTTGTATCTTTACTATCTTGCACAGGTATTAAATTTTTGTCATGATGTTTGGTAATAATTACAAATCTATCAATTACTATACAAATTCTAAATATAACATCTTTATGTTTTACTAATTTCATTGTAATATAATTGCTGTGATTTGTCCAGAATAATTGATAGTTGAGTGGCAACTTTAATAATGTATTATTGCAAATGCTATACTTGAAACTACTAAACAAATGATTGCAGAATTTCCTTCTTTTCATAATTTTTTATTTTTTGATGAGCAAAAGTTAAAAGATTGGCAAAATACAAGGCAGTTATAGATAGAAAATGGCAAGGTATGGATTCTCAGTGAGATAAGGCAATTGCAAAATTTTATTCTAAAAGTACTATTAAATTATATCTCTTCTACTGTGAAAGTAACTGATATTCTGAAAACATAGCTTTTCACATTGCAAAGTCAATGTAATTAATCATTGAGGTAGATAAATGCTAGAATGTATCAAATAATAGGAACATAAATTACCATTATTCCAGAGCATATTTTTCCTTCAAACTCACTGAGTTATCCCTAATCTGATTACTTCTGGGATTTCATGCAGGACTTTTTTTTAAAAAGCATTTGGGGTTAGAATGATTTGAAGTGAATAATTCACTTATGTTAAGACAGAGAGATTGCTTTTCTCAGCACCTTAAATTAGTGCACTAGTTACAATATGGCTTATTTTTGTTTAATGGGATTAACTGAACCCATCAAAGTTAGCTGGAATTCAGCAGCAGTAACAATTTTTTAGAACTGCAAAGCTTTGAAGAAATAATTGTATTACTATGTTTTGCTTAATGCAGGGGTTCCCAAACTTTTCTATACCTTGCAGCCCTAGAATAGTTCTTATATATTCTCACACCTCTTAAAAATAAATAATTATATGCATATAATTATACATATACACTATCATTTTGAAACTTCTAAACCCAAAGTTTTGGCATCCCTTGGAATATCATTTCACATGCCCAGTTGGGAATTCCTGGCTTAATGTATGAATAAACCCCTTTTAGTAGCAACTTTATTTATTGATTTATTTATTGATTGATTTTGTCCATTACACAATGAGGGTTATATTGGGCATACATATACTAAATATATAATGAAGGTTATAGAGGATATACAGTACTCATAGAAAAATATATCTAAGAAAGAATAGAAGAAATAGGAATAAAATATATCAATGAAAGAATAGAAGAAGAGATATAGGAATAGAAGAAAGGTATAGGAGATCTAGGAGAGCAATAGGACAGGGGACGGAAGGCACTCTAGTGCACTCATGCATGCCCCTTACTGACCTCTTAGGAATCTGGAAAAGTCAATCGTGGATAATCTAAGGGTAAAGTGTTGGGGGTTTGGGGATGACACAATGGAGTCTGGTAATGAGTTTCACGCTTCAACAACTCGGTTACTGAAATCGTATTTTTTGCAGTCAAGTTTGGAGTGGTTAATATTAAGTTTAAATCTGTTGTGAGCTCTTGTGTTGTTGTGGTTGAAGCTGAAGTGGTCGCCAACGGGCAGGACGTTGCAGCATATAATCTTGTGGGTTGCCATGCAGTGACACACACACACATACATACACACACACACATCAGAAAAACTATTGTGATTTTTTTCATGTTTGTTGTGATATAGGTCTAGAAGCCAAAAGAGAATCCTGTGTGTGGGCTGTAGATGCAGAGATGTCTGTTCCAACTCCTTCAACCGGATACTAGATAAGTTTCCATCAAAGTAAATTGCATTACCTCATCTCAGTGAGACAGTGTTATCACTTCTCATATAACTTAATAGTTACATAGAAGCAGGACTTTAGTTGGGAAA